>NW_011506872.1:0-1683 GCF_000495115.2 Populus euphratica
AAAGTTAATTGTATAAATTATAAATAACAATTATAAACAACAACAATAGTAATAACAACAACAACAACAACACTAATAGTAGTAGTAGTAGTAGTAGTAATAAAGAAGAAGAAGAAGAAGTGGATGAGAACTTTGAGATGTAAGGGTTAAACAATGATAACAACAAATGTCAAGGTTAGAGGATCCACTAATGGTATGTCAAATACGTATATTATAAACTCTTATTATTCAATTGGAAACCACACACAAAGGAGGTTCGAATCAGATTATAAATTGTTAACATGATTATATTAGTTATCTTATTTGATTACTGTTAATACTTGTAAATATTGTCAGGCATTCATGATTATAACTTATGTTAACAACAAATCAAGTTTTTTTTCATAGCTCAGGTGTCGATTATACCATACAGTATGGGTTATGAGAGTGTCAAGTATTTGTTGTACCAAGTGTTATACAACATAAATCTAAATTAGTCATTTAACAAGCAAAGTATTAAACAGTGAACAAGATAACAAATACAAAACATGTTAGTATCAAACATTAAAGTCCATATTAAGTTTATATTATACTTATTCTTACACCATTAGTATAACCTTTTCACCTTGACATAATAAACTTAGCTAAACATTATAAAAGAAAGAAAAACAAATAAACAAAATAAGAACATAAATAAGATAAAAGTTAACTAAGTAAAGAAAAGGAATTAAAAGGCATAAACTTAATATTAATGAAAGCAAAACTTAAACATTACAAAAATACAAAAAAAGAAAGCAAGAGCATGATCTTGATCTGAAAACCAAGTGACCTAAATGCATGGAAAATGCCTTCTTTTATAGGTCAAAATTGAGAACTATTGATTTAATGACTACTTGATGAGTGGGTGACCAACTCTTAACTTGGTGACAATCCTTATATTCTCTTGTCTGCCCAAAACATCATTAATAACGTTAGAATTTGAACCACTTAAAAACATAAAAGTTGTAGAAAAATTATCTCAGCTTTCCAAAAAAAATGGAGGTCATTTGGACTTTTAAAACTCCAGATATGGGTCAAACATTGAACAGTGTTCGGGCTGTAGGACAGATTCAGACTTCTTCCTTGTTGCTACAATTTGGACTTGAAAATAACCTTATTAAATCTTGGGCTCCATATAAAAGTTGTAGGCCTATGTCTTACCTTTCCATCCATATAAAGTAGACCTAAATCTGAGATTTACAGCTTCAGATATGACCTAATTACCGAACAGTGTTCTGGTTTGGACTCCACCCACATCTCTTTTCTAAGTTTGGGCATCTCTTTGTCCTTTTAATTTCAGTTCTTAAACTCATCAATCAATCCTTTCATGTATGTGATAGGTCTGTCTTTAAAATAAACATTTACCATAAATTAAAGGTATCTTATATTATTAAATATGTTATTATAAAACATGCTTTAGTTAAGGAGTTATTGATACTTCAAGTGTAAAATGGTGATATAAAACTTTGATAAAAATACACTTTTAAGTACTAATCATTGGGTCAATAATGACCCAACAGATTTGACTCTTTTTTAAGGGGTGGGCCAGACTCGACCCAGCCACCCGGGCAAGGTTGACATGATTGTAACCCACTTTTAGAAGTTAATTATTGCCATTGCATTTGGTCAAGATTGACCCAACAGATCTGACCTATTTTTTCTTCT
>NW_011506871.1:0-1683 GCF_000495115.2 Populus euphratica
GTGTTGAAGATTTAGAGTTTGACTGGAAATGAGTTGGTGTTGTTTTTTAAATAATGTTTTATATTAAAATATATATTAATAATATTTTTATATTTTTTAAAAATTATTTTTATTATTATATTATTAAAATGATTTGAAAATATTAAAAATATATTAATTTGAAATTAATAAAAAAATAATAAATAATATTTTTTTAAAAAAATACTTTTAAAACGCAAAAACAAATAGAATCTTAGTGGGTGTTTCGAAATGTGGTTTTATTTTTAGATTTTAAAATTTTATATTTTCATTAAGAATTAATTTTTTTTATTTTTTATATTGTTTTAATTTAATAATCTTAAAAATATTTTAAAAAAAAATAAAAAATATATTATTTTAATATATTTCAACACAAAAAACACTTTACAGAATAACTATAATTATACTCTTAAAAAAAAATTTAAGCTCATTATTTAAAAAAAATATTTTATTAGGTTGTATTAATACATGCAAAAAAAACATAAATGCATGTTTGATTAAAAAGATGAAAATAAAATTACGTAAATTAATATGTCTGTGGGATGGTTTTGAAATGAATTTGTGTCATTTCAAGATAGGATAGGAAGAATGAGAAATATATATATACACAAGGTAATTAAACACTATTTTATTTTATTTTATATTAACAAAAGCTAATAAGGCATGAAAAAAAATATTAATGCATACTCGTAAATATTGTTTACTTAAATAATATAATGACGGATCTACCCTTTCCACGTTAAATCCTTTTAACTGATTGCTAAGAGCATGATGATCATTGAATAAGGCTCCTTAGGTCATTATCAGAGTATGGAGGGGTGATTTAATCTTTTTCTGTTTTAAAAGTACAATGCAAGGAATAAAATATTATTGGATGTAAAAATTTTAAAGATAAAGTCCAGAACTTTCATCTTCCATATTTTTTTTATATATAATAATCATGAATGATAGTTTGGTCTTTGAATATATATATATATATAGATATAGATATAGATATATATTTGTCTCACACAACATGCTCTAGCATATGCATGGAGCCCATCCTCTGCATGTTTCTAAGTATGTTTGAAAATATGTATGGTATTGTATTTTAAAGTATTTTTTATTTAAAAATATATTAAAATAATATTTTTTTAAATTATTTTTAATATTTATGTATTGATTTAAAAATATTAATTTAAAGTATAAAAATAATATTTTTAGAAAATATATATTTTTAAAATGTAAAAATAAATAAGGTAATTAATAAGCTAAAAATTAGCTTTTGCCTTGTAGTGTTGTGTTGACAAATCAACTTTTCCTGTCTCACTTTTCTCTTTCATCACCTAGAAAATCACGCTGTACTTGGACATAATTCATAATTCTGTCCCGATTAATTAAAGGCAAGAGAAGAGAACAAGGAGCAGCTTACAATGAATAGTGCATATTAATTGATACCCTAAATCCAGCCATGGTTCGAGCCGTTATTAGAAGTCCAATGGCCTCTTCCTCCAGAGAAAATCTTCAGGCTCGTCGGGAACCTAGCTGTAGCCTCTGACACTTCAAGCTCCAGTGCACTGTCGAATGCAGACCTCAGGACAGTTACGGAGCCGACTTGTAAAACCTCACGGATCAAGACTGTCGACCTGGTTCTAAAACTCTTTTAAAATAATACAATGTTGTTTT
>NW_011506876.1:0-1678 GCF_000495115.2 Populus euphratica
AATGCAATCAATGTTTAACCATGCTGATGCTTTCATTGGTTTACCAGGTGGTCTAGGCACATTGGAAGAGATCTTGCATATTTCCTCTTGGTCTGTTAAATGTTAATGGTTATTATGATAAGTTGTTGTCTTTTCTTGATCATGCTGTGGAACAGGAATTTCTAACATCTTCTGCACGACAAATCATAATCTCTGCTGTTATTGCTGAACAATTGATTGACCAACTACAATCTTTTATTCCTGTGATTGATCCCTCCATGAGTCGCATAAATTAGTCATCTAAAGAAAGCCGTAAAAAGCTTAAATTAGATTTGAGCCTTTATTTATGTATGTTTGTGTCTTTTGGTTTTATTATTATATTTTGTTGTTTCTTATATTTGTTTCAATGTGTTTCAGGTTTGTCAATGTTTGTTATTTCAGGTGATATCTTCTATACTCTATCTTTCTACCTTAGAACATTAAGGACAATGTCTCGTTTTGGTTGGGGGGAGAGGGTAGTAATTGATAAAAAAAAAATTATTTTCCATTTCATAAAGTGACACGACTAAATTATTGATGTCTTCTCCCAAGTGCAGGAGTGTCGAAGTAATAAATAACCCAGCAAGACCGGGGTCGAACCACAAGGAGGTTAATTGTACAAATTATAAACAACAATAGTAACAACAACAACAACAATAATAATAGTAATAACAACAATAACAATAATTACAATAATAGTAGTAGTAGTAGTAGTAGTAGTAATAATAATAATACTAATAATAATAGAAGAAGAAGAAAAAGAAGAAGTTGATGAGAACTTTGAGATGGAAATATTAACGTAAGGATTAAACAATGATAATAAAAAATGTCAAGGTTAGAGGATCCACTAATGGTATGTCAAACAAGTATAGTATAAACTCTTATTATTCAATTGGAAACCACACACAAAGGAGGTTCCAATCAGATGATAGATTGTTAACATGATTACATTAGTCATCTTATTCAATTAATGCTAATACTTGTAAATCTCGTCAAGCATTCAAGATTATAACTTATGTTAACAACAAATCAAGTTCCTTTCATAGCTCAGGTGTCGGTTATACCATACATTATGGGCTATGAAAGTGCCAAGCATTTGTTGTACCAAGTGTTATACAACATAAATCAAGATTAATCATTTAACAAGCAAAGTATTAAAGAGAACTAGATCCACCGAAAATACAAATACTTTTTATTTGATGACTTGAGGAACTTGCCATTTGTACACACTTCTATATTTGATACATGTATGGGTTGAGTGGAAATGAAGGGAAGGAAGAAAGGATTTTATAGATGAGAAATTAAAAGGGCAATCATATCACCTATGTGTCGACCAGCTGGAGTCTCACACACACTCTCTCTCTCTCTCTTTATTTATTTATTTATTTTTGCAAAAGACTATGTAGTTGTGATTGTGGCTCATATCTTCCCTTGGTTTTAGGTTCAAGAACGGCTTAAACGCCCTCTATGGGTCGGGGATAGACTTCCCATCCAGTTTTCTTAAAAACTAGCAAACAGGGTCTTTTTTAGTTAGATTCCCAAGACTATGTCAAGCATGTTCTTTATGAAAATGGGTTCATAAGTCATGAATTGCACGATGCTTATCTCAATTATGATGAGACTTAAGAGTCAATAGAAGATTATCTAAAGACTCTCTATG
>NW_011500588.1:0-40710 GCF_000495115.2 Populus euphratica
GCATCTTTGAAATGTGGCTGATGCATTACATAATCCAAAAGGCATCCTTCGGTATGCAAAAGTACCAAATGGACATGTGAAAGTAGTCTTTTCTTGATCTTCCAATGCAATTTCAATTTGGTTGTAACCCGAATAGCCATCTAGGAAACAATAAAATTCATGACCTGCAACATGAAATGAATTACATACTTCAACAGGTTGTGTGTCCAAGACAATAAAATCCATAGGATAAATGAATTTATCGACTTGTACTAACACATCTTCAATTATTCCTCTAGGCACTTTTATAGATCTATTGGGAACTATTGATTTGATGACTAATTGATAAGTGGGTGGCCAACTTTTGACTTGGTGACAATCCTTATCTTCTCTTGTCTGCCCAAAACGTCATTGATAACGTCAAAATTGGAGCCAGTTGTAAACATGAAAGTTGTAGGCAATTGTCTCAGCTTTCTTGTGTAAAACATTCAGCTCATTTGGACTTCTAGAACTCCAGATATGGCCAAAATACCGAACAGTGCTCGGGCTGGAAGACAGATTCGGGCTTCTTTGTTGTTGCTACAATTTGGACTTGATAATGGCCTTTTTAGATCTTGGGCTCCATATGAAAGTTGTAGACCTATGTCTTACCTTTCCATCCATATAAATTGGACCTAAATTTGAGATCTGTAGCTCCAGATATGACCCAATTACCGATCAGTGTTCTAGTTTGGATTGCACCGACATCTCTTCTCTAAGTTTGACCATCTCTTTATCCATGCAATTTAAGTTCTTCAAGTCATCAATCAATCCTTTCATTTATGTGATAGGCCTGCATTAAAAATAGATATTTACCACAAATTATAGGTATCTTATATTATTAGATACATTATTATAAAATATATTTTAGTTAAGGAGTTATTGATACTTCAAGTGCAAAATGATGATATAAAACCATGATAAAAATGCACTTTTAAGTACTAATCACACCCCCCAACCAGCTTATTACTAGTCCCTAGTAATCAAAGCGTTAAAACAATTTGCAAATTTCACCACCCCTCAACCAGCTTATTACTAGTCCCTAGTAATCAAAGCGTTACAACAATTTGCAAATTTCACAAAGCAAGGTATTCATCATTTAACTTCCATTAATCTATCCAGATAAACAAACTCTCATTAAATTTATATATCTGCTCAATACCACTTAACAAGATATTAATAAACCTTTCTTTTGTGCTCAATGTATCAACACATAATTATGGGGCTTTTCTTGGAAGAAAACAAAATTTTTGTTCTAATGTTTAAGGTTAACTTCCTTGGGTTGGGATTACTATTTTTGTCTTTTTTTTTCTTCTTTTTTTTTTTAACTCTATATACATATACTTTAAAAACATCATGCATCTTTAACCCATGTAACGAGCTTTCAGCTAATGACTCCCAGACCAGTTGGTCTTAGGGCATTAGGTGTTAAGACACCCCTACGAGCTTAGTAACTCGGGTCGCAGATACTGATATGTAGATAGTGCAATGTTTGATTCCCTTAAGCTTTTCTCCTCAACCCATGTAACAAGCGTTGGGCCAATAGCTCCCAAATCAGTTGACTTTAGGGTATTAGGTGTTAAAACACCCCTTCGGGCTTAATTGCTTAGGTTAGGGAGGCTACGAAATCAAACTTAGTTGTTATACAATCATTTTTTCTTTTCTTTTTTTCTTTTTTTTTCATGTTTTTTTTCTGTTTTTTTAATTATATACAATCCCTTTCCCTTAGTTGTTACCTTTAACAAAAGAACATAAATAATGTAATAATCCAATATGCAACCCACAATCATATGTTAAAGTGTCTGTGTGTAAATTAAGGTTTAAAAATACATGTTAAATAAGTATATGAGCAGAATTAAGTGGTAACAATACGAGAGTTTGTAAACCTGAATATTTCAGGAAGTATTATAATAGACCTTGTTAAGAATGGTTACTAAGATGCGTCTCAAGAGTCACTTTAACAAAAGAACTCCTTTACTCTGCCATCCTAGTAACAACAATTATGCACATGCTTTATGAAATGAAAAACAATTTTTTTTTTATCAACTACTACCCTCTCCCCCCAACCAAAACGAGACATTGTCCTCAATGTTCTAAGGTAGAAAGATAGAGTATAAAAGATATCACCTGAAATAACGAACACTGACAAAACCTGAAACACACTGAAACAAAAATAAGAAATAACAAAACATAATAATAAAACCAAAAGACACAAAAATTCACAAATGAAGGCTCAAATCCAATCTAAACTTTTTACGGCTTTCCTTAGATGACCAATTTATGCGACTCATGGAAGGATCAATCACAGGAATGAAAGATTGTAGTTGGTCAATCAATTGTTCAGCAGTAGCAGCAGAGATTATGATTTGTCGTGTAAAAGATGTTAGAAATTCCTGTTCCACAGCATGATCAAGAAAAGACAACAACTTATCATAATAACCATTAACATTTAACAAACCTATGGGTTTATGGTGAATATGCAATTGAGCCCAAGAGGAAATATGAAAGATCTCTTCCAATGTGCCTAGACCACCTGGTAAAGCAATGAAAGCATCAGCATGGTTAAACATTGCATTCATTCGAGCCGACATTGTGGAGACCTGAAGTTCCTCTCCAATTGTTTTTCCAATGATGTCCCCTTGTGCCAAAGCTTCAGGGACGATTCCTAAAACTTGACTACTGATTAGTACTTAAAAGTGCATTTTTATCATGGTTTTATATCATCATTTTGCACTTGAAATATCAATAACTCCTTAACTAAAATATGTTTTATAATAATGTATCTAATAATATAAGATACCTTTAATTTGTGGTAAATGTCTATTTTTAATGCAGGCCTATCACATAAATGAAAGGATTGATTGATGACTTGAAGAACTTAAATTGCAAGGATAAAGAGATGACCAAACTTAGAAAAGAGATGTCGGTGCAATCCAAACCGGAACATGGTTCGGTAATTGGGTCATATCTGGAGCTACAGATCTCAGATTTAGGTCCAATTTATATGGATGGAAAGGTAAGACATAGGCCTACAACTTTCATATGGAGCCCAAGATCTAAAAAGGCCATTATCAAGTCCAAATTGTAGCAACAACAAAGAAGCCCGAATCTGTCTTCTAGCCCGAGCACTGTTCGGTATTTTGGCCATATCTGGAGTTCTAGGAGTCCAAATGAGCTGAATGTTTTACACCAGAAAGCTGAGACAATTGCCTACAACTTTCATGTTTGCAACTGGCTCCAATTTTGACGTTATCAATGACTTTTTGGGCAGACAAGAGAAGATAAGGATGGTCACCAAGTCAAAAGTTGGCCACCCACTTATCAATTAGTCATCAAATCAATAGTTCCCAATTTTGGCCTATAAAAGGAGGCATTTGCCATGCATTTAGGCATCTGGGTTTCCATATCAAGATCATGCTCTTCCTTTCTCTCTTTGTATTTTTTGTAATGTTTATGCTTTGCTTTTATTAATATTAAGTTTGTGCCTTTCATTTCCTTTCCTTTACTTAGTTAGCTTTTATGTTCTTATTTTGTTTATCTATTTTTCTTTCTTTCATTATGTCTAGCTAAGTTAATTATGTCAAGGTGAAAAGGTTACACTAATGGTGTAAGAATAAGTATAATGTAAACTTAATATGGACTTTAATGTTTGATACTAACATGTTTTATATTTGTTATCTTGTTCACTCTTTAATACTTTGCTTGTTAAATGACTAATCTTGATTTATGTTGTATAACACTTGGTACAACAAATGCTTGGCACTTTCATAGCCCATAATGTATGGTATAACCGACACCTGAGCTATGAAAGAAACTTGATTTGTTGTTAACATAAGTTATAATCATGAATGCTTGACGAGATTTACAAGTATTAGCATTAATTGAATAAGATGACTAATGTAATCATGTTAACAATATATAATCTGATTGGAACCTCCTTGGTGTGTGGTTTCCAATTCAATAATAAGAGTTTATACTATACTTGTTTCATATACCATTAGTGGAACCTCTAACCTTGACATTTGTTATTATTGTTTAATCCTTACATTAATTTTTCATCTCCAAGTTATCATCATCATCTTCTTCTTATTCTCTTTCTTTATTATTATTATTATTATTATTATTATTACTACTACTACTATTACTACTACTACTACTACTACTATTACTACTACTACTATTATTACTATTATTATTATAGTTGTTGTTGTTATTGTTGTTGTTGTTGTTGTTATTACTATTATTGTTGTTTATAATTGTTGTTTATAATTTGTTATTGCTATTATTGTTGCTTATAATTGTTGTCTATAATTTGTACAATTAACCTCCCTGTGGTTCGACCCCGGTCTTGCCGGGTTATTTATTACTTTGACACTCCTACACTTGGGAGAAGACATCAACCTTTTAGTCGTGTCAACTACCTCCTAAAAATGCAGCTATTGACACACCTCCCATTAACCCAAGACTGCCTCCCCCATACACTAAATGAATCTTTCTCTCAGCTAGCACCTGACCAAGATGATTTGCTGATTCTAAAAACTCCTTTTCTTTCCCAGGACTAGATCCACCGAAAACACAAATATTTCTTATTTGATGACTTGAGGAACTTGCCATTTCTACACACTTCTGTATTTGTTGAATGTATGGGTTGAGTAGAAATGAAAGGAAGGAAAAGAGGGTTTTATACATGAGAAAGTAGAAAGGCAATCATAACATCTATATGTAGGCCAGCTAGAGTCTCACACACTCTCTCTCTCTTTTTATTTATTTATTTATTTACTTTTGAAAAAAAAAACATATGTATGTACAGGTAGTTGTGATTGTGGCTCACATCTTCCCTTGGTTTTACGTCCAAGAACGGCTTAAACGCCCTCTATGGGTCGGGGATAGGCTTCCCATCCAGTTTTCTTAAAAACTGGCAAACAGGGTCTTTTTTAGTCAGATTCCCAAGACTAAGTCGATCATGTTCTTTATGAAATAGTGGCCATAAATAATGAATTGCATGATGCACATCTCCACTAGGATGCGTCTCAAGAGTCAATAGAAGATTATCTAAAGACTCCTTACTCAGGCCATCCTTAATGAATTGTATTTTATCTTCACGGTTTATAGATACCATTCCTAAAGAACAACATTGTGTATTACAAGTCCATCTAGCACATCGATGACAAACATCCAGTCGTTTTGCACGACGCTTCTTTGCAAAAGTGCTTTTACCTGTTCCAGGCATGTGTGAAATAAAGAAATTAGAGGACTCACCTGATAATCGGACCTTTGCTTCAATCAACCAGCGAATATCTTCAGGAATTCCATGATTCATTAACAATCTCAATCTTGCACATCTAGCACGGTAAATTTTTGTAATCGCATTCTGAGGCAGAGCGGGAAAATACTTTTTCAATTTTTCAAGATTAGTGTCCATTTTCAAATGAGAATTGGAAGAGAGATTCAAAGAATTGCACAGATATATACACAGATATCAGTTATTGTGGGAAACTGAAAGAACCGACTTAAGTCACGGAGTACCGTTGTCCGCCATTTGACCGGGGTGAGAGAAACTAGCAAAAATCACTCAAAAAGAAACATAAAAAAAGAAAATGTGAGAAAAACAAAATAATCAACCTTTATCTACAAGATCATTCAAACCAGCTGATTCATTTTCACTAGGAAAATTATCAAAGTAAGCTTTCAAACGATGTCCATTTTCCTTAAAATCATTGTCATTCATTGAATTCTCAATATCACAGGCCCCATAAGGATTGGTCCATCTTAATCTTAGCTCTTTAGGGAATGCATAGAGTTGAGAATCATAAAACAAAACTTTTTGACCAGTATCAATCTTTTGACAATTTTCACAAGTTTTGCAGAATGCATGTGTGTCCTTGAACATGGTGGGCCAATAAAATCCATTTTGAAAGATTTTTGTAGCTGTCTTTTTTGACGAGAAATAAGTTCCACATGCTTCAAAATGACAAAGTTTAATGACACTACTTACCTCATTGTCTGGAATGAATCTTTGAAATATTTGATCAGGACAATATCTGAATAAGTTAGGGTCATCACAATAAAAGCTCTTCACTTCGTTCAAAAACTTTTCTTTGTCTTGAATACTCCAATCAGTTGGCAAATCTCCTAAAGCAAGAAAATTGATATTTTTATCATACCAAGGCATTGGACTAAGAGAAAGTAAGGATTCGTTAGGAAAGTAATCATCGATTGGTGTGATCTTAGATGCCGAATCTGTTGTCACTATTGATAAAAGATTCGCATCAACATTTTAAGTGCGTTTTTTATCCGTGATTTCTTTCTTAGAATAAATCATTTGTAAATCTTCAGATTCATCCAACTCATTTTTACTTAAAGTAGATTCAAGTTGATCATAAACTAATTCGTCAATATGATCTACTTCTTGTAAATCATTATCATCTCTAGGTTGCTTGCAAATGTTGAAAATATTCATCTCCAATGTCATGTTTCCAAATGATAGCTTCATCAGTCCATTCCTACAATTAATCAATGCGTTAGAGGTTGCAAGAAACGGACGTCCTAAAATAACAGGAAATGAATTACATGCTTCAACAGGTTTTGTGTCCAAGACAATAAAATCCACAGGATAAATGAATTTATCGACTTGTACTAACACATCTTCAATTATTCCTTTAGGCACTTTTACAGATCTATCGGCAAGTAAAAGAGATATAGAAGTTGGTTTTAACTCACCTAGATTGAGACTTTGAAAAACTGAATATGGAAGTAAATTCACACTAGCTCCAAGATCAAGTAAGGCTCTTTCAATTTTATGCTCTCCAATAAAGCAAGAAATTGTAGGACAACCAGGGTCTTTATATTTCAAAGCATTATTGTTTTGAAGAATAGCACTTACTTGTTCGGCTAGAAAGACTTTCTTTTTCACATTCAGTTTCCTCTTCACAGTACATAGATCTTTCAAAAATTTAGCATAGGAAGGAACCTGTTTAATAGCATCCAACAAAGGTATATTGATCCTTACCTGTTTGAAAGTTTCAAAAATTTCAGAGTTGTGATTGACTTTCCTTTGTTTGGTCATGGCTTGAGGAAATGGAAGTGCTGGTGGAGAATCAGTCGTTTCTTTGCAATTTTCAGATTCAACCCCTTCCTTACCCTTAGAGATTGACTCATCATTTTTCTCGTAAGGTTCAGGAGAGGGTTTTTCAATAACCTTACCACTGCGCAGAGTAGTGACTGATTTGACTTGATCCATGTGTTGGCTTCCGGAACTACTTGCATTTGCATTGTATTGCCCTTTGGGATTTTGTTGTGTTTGAGATGGAAACTTACCTTTCTCTTGGAAACTAAGAGCAGATGTTAATTTAGCAAGAGTATCTTTAAAATTTGTTATGTTTTGAACAAGTTGAGTATTGATTGTCTCTTGCTTTTCAATGAATGCATGCAATGTTTCCTCAAGATTTCTTCTAGGAGGTGGAGCATAAGGAGGTGCATATCCATGAGAATTTTGGAAATTGTGGTGTGCTTGAAATGGTGGTTGTGAAGTTTGTGCATTGTTGTTCTCACTCTTCCAACTGAAATTTGGGTGATTTCTCCAACCAGGGTTGTATGTTTGGGAGTATGGGTTGTGGTTGGGCCTTTGGAAACTGTTTAAAGCATGGGCTTGTTCATGGAGACATTCCTTAAAAGAAGGCAAGGTTGGACAGTTACTAGTTGAGTGTTCATTTGTTTCACAGATTTGACACACAATGTTTTCAACAGATTTTAATTGACCACTCTTTTTCAATTCTAGTGCCTCGACTTTTCTAGCTAAAGATGTAAACTTGGCTTGAAGGTCATGATCTTCCCTAAGGTTGTATATACCTCCACTAGATGTATGAGGTTGAGTTTTACTCGGTGCCTCATAAGTACCCGCGGTGTCCCAATTTTGAGCATTTTCAGCTAACAAGTCTAAGTACTTCATTGCTTCATCAGGGTCTTTATCTTTAAAAGTTCCATTGCACATCAATTCAACCATTTGCCTATCTTTAGGTGTTAACCCTTCATAGAAATGTGAAACCAATCTCCATGTTTCAAAACCATGATGAGGGCAAGTACTAAGCAAGTCTCGATACCTATCCCAACATTGGTAAAATGTTTCTCCTGGTTTTTGAGTAAAAGTGGTGATTTGTCTCTTGAAAGAGTTTGTTCTATGAGATGGGAAAAACTTCTTTAAAAACTGTTGTTGCATTTCATCCCAAGCATGAATGGATCCTGGTCTCAAATTTTGTAGCCATGTTTTAGCTTTATCTTTTAATGAAAAAGGGAAAAGCTTTAATCTGATGGTGTTCATGCTACAATTTAAATTATTATATATGTTGCACACCTCCTCAAATTCCCTTAAATGCAAGTATGGATTTTCTAAATCTAAGTCATGAAAAGAAGGTAAAAGTTGAATAATACCTGGTTTAAAATTAAAATGAGATGCATCGAGAGGAAAAACTATGCATGATGGTGCACTTGTTCTTGTGGGATTCATGTGGTCTCTAAGTGTTCTAGCATGGTTATTCTCATTATTTTCATTATGAAGTGAATGATTATCTTCTTCGGCCATATTTTTTAAAAATGATGAGGATACCCTACAAAGTCTACCACTTGATGTACGTGACCACACTCTCATGCACGTGTAGGAATAGAATAAAAGGAAAAAGAAAACAAAAGAAGAAGAAACAAGAGAAAAGAAACAAAGTTATATACAAGAAAAGTGAAAAGAGAAAATAAAATAAATATTATAATTTATACAAGAACTTACCTCCCCGGCAACGGCGCCAAAAACTTGACACGACTAAAAGGTTGATGTCTTCTCCCAAGTGTAGGAGTGTCGAAGTAATAAATAACCCGGCAAGACCGGGGTCGAACCACAGGGAGGTTAATTGTATAAATTATAAATAACAATAATACAACAACAGTAACAATAACAATAACAATAACAACAACAACAACAACAACAACAACAACAACAATAATAATAATAATAATATTAATAATATTAATAATAATAATAATAATAATAATAATAATAATAATAATAATAGTAATAGTAGTAGTAGTAGTAGTAGTAGTAGTAATAATAATAATAATAATAATAAAGAAATAGAACAAGAAGAAGATGATGAGAACTTGGAGATGGAAAATTAATGTAAGGATTAAACAATAATAATAACAAATGTCAAGGTTAGAGGTTTCACTAATGGTATATCAAACAAGTATAGTATAAACTCTTATTATTGAATTGGAAACCACACACAAAGGAGGTTCCAATCAGATTATATATTGTTAACATGATTACATTAGTCATCTTATTCAATTAATGCTAATACTTGTAAATCTCGTCAAGCATTCATGATTATAACTTATGTTAACAACAAATCAAGTTCCTTTCATAGCTCAGGTGTCGATTATACCATACATTATGGGCTATCAAAGTACCAAGCATTTGTTGTACCAAGTGTTATACAACATAAATCAAGATTAGTCATTTAACAAGCAAAGTATTAAAGAGTGAACAAGATAACAAATATAAAACATGTTAGTATCAAACATTAAAGTCCATATTAAGTTTACATTATACTTATTCTCACACCATTAGTGTAACCTTTTCACCTTGACATAATTAACTTAGCTAGACATAATGAAAGAAAGCAAAATAAATAAACAAAATAAGAACATAAAAGCTAACTAAGTAAAGGAAAGGAAATGAAAGGCATAAACTTAAAATTAATGAAAGCAAAGCATAAACATTACAAAAAATACAAAGAGAGAAAGGAAGAGCATGATCTTTATCTGGAAACCAAGATGCCTAAATGCATGGCAAATGCCTCCTTTTATAGGCCAAAATTGGGAACTAGTGATTTGATGACTAATTGATAAGTGGGTGGCCAACTTTTGACTTGGTGACAATCCTTATCTTCTCTTGTCTGCCCAAAACGTCATTGATAACGTCAAAATTGGAGCCAGTTGCAAACATGAAAGTTGTAGGCAATTGTCTCAGCTTTCTTGTGTAAACAATTCAGCTCATTTGGACTTCTAAAACTCCAGATATGGCCAAAATACCGAACAGTGCTTGGGCTGGAAGACAGATTCGGGCTTCTTTGTTGTTGCTATAATTTGGACTTGATAATGGCCTTTTTAGATCTTGGGCTCCATATGAAAGTTGTAGGCCTATGTCTTACCTTTCCATCCATATAAATTGGACCTAAATCTGAGATATATAGCTCTAGATATGACCCAATTACCGAACAGTATTCCGGTTTGGATTGCACCGACATCTCTTTTCTATGTTTGGCCATCTCTTTATCCTTGCAATTTAAGTTCTTCAAGTCATCAATCAATCCTTTCATTTTTGTGATAGGCCTGCATTAAAAATAGACATTTACCATAAATTATAGGTATCTTATATTATTAGATACATTATTATAAAACATATTTTAGTTAAGGAGTTATTGATACTTCAAGTGCAAAATGATGATATAAAACCATGATAAAAATGTACTTTTAAGCACTAATCATTTGGTCATGGCATGAGGAAATGGAAGTGTTGGCGGAGAATCAGTCTCTTCTTTGCAATGATCAGGTTCAACCATTTCCTTACCCTTGGAGACTAACTCACCTTCTTTCTCACAAGGTTCAAGAATGGGTTTTTTAATAACCTTACCACTGCGAAGAGTAGTGACTGATTTGACTTGATCCAGATGTTGGCTTCCGGAATTGCTTGTACTTGAATTGTATTGCCCCTTGGGATTTTGCTGGGGTTGAGATGGAAACTTACCTTTCTCCTGAAAACTGAGAGCAGATGTGAACTTTGCAAGAGTATCTTTCAAATCAGCCATGGTTTGAGCATTTTGAGTGTTGATTGTCTCTTGCTTTTCAATGAATGCATGTAATGTTTCCTCAAGATTTCTTCTAGGAAGGGGAATATAAGGAGGTGCATATCCATGAGAATTTTGAAAATTATGTTGTGTTTGAAATGGTGGCTGTGAAGTTTGTGCATTATTGTTACCACTCTTCCAACTGAAATTTGGGTGATTTCTCCAACCAGGGTTGTACGTTTGTGAGTACGGGTTATGACTTGGTCTTTGGAAACTATTTAAAGCATTGGCTTGTTCATGGAGACATTCCTTAAAAGAAGGCAACGTGGGACAATCATTGGTTGAGTGTTCATTGGTTTCACAAATTTGACACACAATTTCTTGAACAGATTTTAATTGACCACTCTTTTTTAATTCTAGTGCCTCAACTTTTCTAGCTAAAGATGCAAATTTGGCTTGGAGGTCATGATCTTCCCTAAGGCTATACATGCCTCCATTAGATGTATGAGGTTGAGTTTTACCTGGTGCCTCACAAGTACCTGTGGTGTCCCAATTTTGAGCATTTTCAGCTAGCAACTCTAGGTACTCCATTGCTTCATTAGGGTCTTTATTTTCAAAAGTTCCATTGCACATCAATTCTACCATTTGTCTATCTTTAGGTGTTAACCCTTCATAAAATTGTGAAACCAATCTCCATGTTTCAAAACCATGATGAGGACAGGTATTAAGCAAGTCTTTATATCTATCCCAACATTTATAAAATGTTTCTCCTGGTTTTTGAGTAAAAGTGGTGATTTGTCTTTTGAAAGAGTTTGTTCTATGAGAAGGGAAAAATTTCTTTAAAAACTGTTGTTGCATTTCATCCTAAGCATGAATGGATCCTGACCTAATATTTTGTAGCCATATTTTAGCTTTATCTTTTAACGAAAAAGGAAAAAGCTTTAATCTGATGGTGTTCATGCTACAATTTAAGTCATTATAAGTGTTACAAACTTCTTCAAATTCTCTTAAGTGCAAGTATGGATTTTCTAATTCTAAGCCATGAAAAGTGGGTAAAAGTTGAATAATACCTGGCTTAAAATTAAAATGAGATGCATCAGGAGGAAAAACAATACATGATGGTGCACTTGTTCTTGTTGGATTCATATGATCTCTAAGTGTTCTAACACGATTATTCTCATTATTCTCATTATTCTCATTAAGAATTGATTGGTTATCTTCTTCGGCCATGTTTTCTAAAGAAAATGATGATTTTCTAGAAAGTCTACCACTTAATGTACGTGTCCAAACTCTCATGCAAATACAAAAGAAAAGAAAAGAAAAAAAAAGAAAAAGAAAAAGAAACAACAATTAGAAAAACAAATAAAAGTGAAAATAAAATAAAATAAAATATTTAATTTATACAATAACTTACCTCCCCGGCAACGACGCCAAAAACTTGACACGATCAAAGAGTTGATGTCTTATCCCAAGTGCAGGAGTGTCAAAGTAAAATAACCCGGCAAGACCGGGGTCGAACCACAAGGAGGTGAATTATATAAATTACAAATAAAGAAAAAGATTTAAAGAGAATAATAACAGAAAAGGAGTTGAAGAAAGTTTTGGGATGTGATATTGATGTAAGGATTAAACAATAACAAAACATATGTCAAGGTTATAGGATTCACTAATGGTATTTCAAATAAATATAATATAAACTCTTTTTATTACTCAACTAGAAACCACACACAAAGGAGGTTCTAATCGGATGATTTCTTGTTATTAGCTCATTATAAATTACTAACATGATCATATTAATTATCTTATATAAGTAATACCATACTTATAAATATCATCAAGCATTCATGTTGCTAGTTTATGTTAACAACAAATCAAGTTTCTATCATAATAACGATTTCGGTCGAAAACTATGAAAGATCAAGCATTTGATGTACCAAATATTATACAACACAAATCTAAATTAAACATTTAATAAGCAAGGTATTAAGAATTAGTAAGGTAAAAAGATAAAACATGTTAATAACAATCTTTCTTGGATATAAACATTTAAAGCTCATGTTGAGTTTATATTATACCTATTCTAACACCATTAGAGAAACCTTTTCACCTTGACATAATTAACTTAGCTAAACATTAAGAAGGAGAAAAACACAAATAAACAATATAAGAACATAAACATAATATAAGCTAACTAAGTATAGGAAAGGAAATGAAAGAGCATAAACAAGAGATTACTATAGCATAAAAGAAAACTTGAACATTACAAAGATGTAGAGAGAAAGCAAGAAGATAACTTTGATCTGAAAATTAATATGCCTAAATACATGGACAATGCCTCCTTTTATAGGCTAAGTTTCAGAACTATTGATTGATTGAAGAATTGGTGGGCATCCATTGATTTGGTGGCTGGTTTTTGACATTAATGGCTGCTGGTTTTTTGATATTATGGGCTGATTTTTGATATTGTTGGCTGGCCAAAACGTCATTGCTCACATCAGAATTATAGCCAACTGAATTATGGAAGTTGTGGGCAATTGTCTCAGCTTTCCATAAAAAAAAACCAGAGCTCATTTGGACTTCTAGAACTCAAGATATGAGCCAAAAACCGAATAGTGCTTGAGTTGCAGGACAGCTTCCGACGTCTTCGTTGTTGCTAAGATTTGGGCTTGAAAACGGCAGAACTGAGTCTTTGACTTCATAGGAAAGTTGTAGGTCTATGTCTTACATTTCCATCGATATAAAATGGACCTAAATCTGATATCTACAGCTCCAGATATGATCAAATTACTGAACGGTGTTCGAGTTTGGAATGCACCAGCAACACTTTGCTAAGTTTGGCCTTCTTTTTATCCTTTCAATTTCAATCCTTAAACTCATCAATCAATCCTTTTATTTATGTGATAGACCTGCATTTAGGATGAACATTTACCATGAATTAAAGGTATATTATATTTTTAGACTTGCTAATATAAAACATGCTTTTGTTAGAGAATTTAATGATACTTTAGGTGCAATATGATGACATAAATCCTTAATGAGAATGCACTTTTAAGTACTAATCAATAACACATATCAACCACCTTATAAAAGATCTCTAAAGGATACTTGATTGTGCATCAAAAGTTTTATTAAGTCTCTTGTTTTACATATGTATTTATTTTTTTTATTTTGTTTTTTTTATAATAATTGATGTGCTTTTCAGTAATGAAGTTTATTTTAATGTTTCGATAGGTTTTTGGAGCTTAAATGAATTAATTCAGGAAATTCAATGTCAGAATTCAGAACAAAGAATTGAAGATACATTTAGTTGAAGATTGAAGCAAATCTTGGTTCAAATAAGTGCTCCAAATTTGTCCCAAAAAATCAATTCTATTCCAATTCTAGAAAAGAATATCATATGATCTATTTTAAGCCCAAACTTGCCTTATGTTGTGTGCAAACTTCAACCATTAAACACTCAAGGTTTCAATGTCAATCTTAGCCCAAATAATAGGTATATTTGTATACTTATTTGATACTTAAATTCAGCCCCAAATCAACCTTCAAATCAGCCCAAACACAATCCATGATCTTACATGTCCACACAACAACAATTGATTTATTTTGGGTAATCCATTGATCCAAGAAGGCAAGCACATGGATGGAAAGCTGGAGGGGACATTTTTACATTATTTTGGGTCAAAAAGAAGAAAGAGATAGCTCATAAATGAGGAAGAAAAACGTGCACCAAAGTGGTTGTAAAGCTGTCCTGATTTGATTTTTCAAAACACCTTTCGGTGTTTTGCTCATAACTTTTGACTCAGATGTTCAAATGAGCTGTTCTTTAATGATCTGGAAAGGTGATAGAATGTCCTATACATATGTCTCTAATAGACATCTCAAAAAAAGGCTTCTAACAGGGTCAAATTGCTGTCCAAAGTTAGAGTCAGATTTGTGTCCGAATTTTTTTCTGAAATTGTGTTGTGTTCTTCTTTATAGATTTCGGTTCTTTAGTTTGTAAAACTTATTATTTCAGTTTGATTCAAGTTATTTCATGTTTATTGAAGTGTTCTTATATATAATCATGGTTGGCTAATCTCTTTCTTGGATCGAAATCAAGGATGATGGTGATTGAGGTGGGTTCTTTAGCATATGAATGAATCTTAATGTTTATCTTCTCATTTTCTTCATGAATGATTTATTATTGCAAAGAAATTTTAGAAATCATTTAGGTAATGTTATAATCTTGAATTTTTATGCACAAACTTTAGTTTTGGTATAGAGATTGCTTGATTCAATGTCTTACTTAATATGAAAGTACTTGTTCATTCTTAAGTAATAATCAATCTTCATCTTTCTAAACTTCAGTGTAATATCTTCTGATCTAATATCACCATCGTTGATATTAGGTTGAGTTATCTTATATATGTTGAAGAAATCACCAATACATCACCATTAAAATTGATTTGGACCAAGACTTAGAAGAAATCACCAATAAATCACCATTAAAATTGATTTGGACCAAGACTTACTTTTTCTTGTCATTTAAAATCTATTTACACTTTTTCATCTTTGAAAACAAATCCATCAATTATTTTCAACCAAGTTATAGTTAATTTAATTTCTCTTGAGTTTTTTTTTTGTTACCTAGCTTAATTTCCAGATCTAGCTCTCTGTAGATATGACCTCAATCTTACCGAGTTAATTGCTACATCGCACACTCATGCACTTGCAAGTTAAAACAGGCCGATCATAAAAAGCGGTCAAGCAATACTCTTCAACAATTCATGCAAACACAAGGAGGAATTAACAACTAGGCTTATAAATTTCAAGACCAGACCAATAGGACCTTAGATGACATTCGAAGTCAACTAACCAAGTTGACTCAATCATTAAGCATTAATAAAAGGGAAAAATCCCAGCTCAACCAATGCCAAATCCTAGAGGTCAGGTACACATGAGTGAATCCTCACCTAGTGAACCTTCAAACCATGAACAAGTCCAAGCCATCAGCACCCTTAGAAGTGAAAAGATTGTTGATAAAGGTACAGGTTTTGTGATTCCTAAAGGTATTATGGAGGAGAAATCTATGGAAAGTGAAGAGAAAATCAAAACACAAGTGACAAATAAGAGTTTGAGTGAAAAAAAAAAAAGATGAGATAAATGAGAGCCAAATGAGTGAGAAAGGAGATGATTCAAGAAAAATTGGAGTCAAAGTGAGTGATTTAGAATTTATTCCAAGAGCACCATTTCCACAAAGGCTAGGGAAACCTAAACATGATCTTATAAACTTAGAAATCTATGAATTGTTCAAACAAGTGAAAGTCAATATTCCATTCCTTGATGCAGTTAAACAAGTCTCGTCTTATGCAAAGTTTCTTAAGGATTTATACACAGTAAAAAAGAGATTGAATGTGAAAGAAAGAGTCTTTCTAATTAAACATGCTAGTGCCATCATCCAATTTAAGACCCCTTCCAAATACAAGGATCCCGATTGTCCTTCTATTTTTTGCATTATTGGAAGTCATAAGATAGATCAAGCTTTGTTGGATTTAGAAGTGTGAATTTAATACCCTACTGTTTACAAACAAATAGGTTTAGGAGAAATCAAGCCTACTCGAATCACCCTTCAATTAGTTGATAGGTAAATCAAGATTCCCAAGGATATTGTTGAGGATGTGTTGGTCCAAGTAGATAAATTCTACTTTCCTATTGATTTTGTAGTGTTAAACACCGCACCTATTCAAGGATCTAATACTCGCATTCCAATCATCTCAGGGAGACCTTTCCTAGCTATATCCAATACCTTAATTAATTATAGGAATAAGGTGATGAAATTGTCTTTTGAGAATATAACTGTGGAGATGAACATATTCAATGTTTTCAAACAAATTGGTGAACATGAGGACATTAGAGAGGTAGATTTGATCCAAACAGTTTGTCAAGAACAATTTGAGAGAGTGTGGATAAAAGATCCATTGGAGAGAACTTTAATTAATGATGAAAGATTTTATTCTTTAGAATGCGATGATGAGAAAGAAAGAGAGCTCGAGACTTATCTAGATCCACTACCTATTGTGTCAATAGGTCAATGGACCCCATCGTTTGAGCCTTTAATTTTAGCCCAAGTGAAAGTTGAGGCATCTCTTATCCAACCTTATAAACCAGAAAGGAAGCCTTTACCGAGCGATCTTAAGTATGCATTTCTAGGGAAGATGAATCATATCTTATTGTGATCTCATCAAAACTTAGCATAGAGCAAGAACAAAAACTTTTGAAAGTGGTGAGAAAACACGAGAAAGCATTTGGCTGGACAATTACTGATTGAAAGGAATTAGCCCTTTTTTATATACGCATAGAATCTATCTTGAAGAAAAGGCTAAATCTGTGAGGCAAATACAAAGACGATTGAACCCAAACATGAAGGAAGTAGTGAGAAGTGAAGTGCTTAAGTTACTTCATGCAGGCATCATTTATCCCATTGCAAACTCAAAATGGGTTAGCCCAACCCAAGTTACCCCTAAAAAATCTAGAGTTACGGTAATAAAGAATTAAAATAATGAGCTAGTGCTAACAAAAATACAAACTGGATGGCGTATGTGCATTGATTATCATAAGTTGAATATGGTGACTAGGAAGGACCATTTTCCACTTTTAGTTTTAGACCAAATTACAAACAAATTGAGATTTCCTTAAAAGACTAAGAAAAAACTACTTTTATTTGTCCTTTTGGTACTTATGCTTATAAAAGAACGCCCTTTGTCTTGTGTAATGCACCAACCACTTTTCAAAGGTGTATGATGAGTATCTTTAGTAACATGGTGGAAATTTTTTCATGGATGATTTTTCAGTTTATGGGGATTCTTATGAGTTGTGTCTAATGCATTTAGAAAAAGTTCTTAAAAGGTGTAAAGAAAGCAATCTTGTGCTTAATTGGAAAAAGTGTCATTTTATGGTGACACATGGCATTGTCTTAGGTCACATTGTCTCTTCAAAAGGGATAGAGGTAGATAAGTCAAAAGTTGAAATCATTCAAAAATTACCTACCTCTAGGACTGTGAAAGATGTGAGATCCTTTTTAGGACATGCTAGTTTTTACCAAAGATTTATTCATTTTTTTAGTACCATTACCAAACCATTGTGTACCTTATTGTCATAAGATGTCCAATTTGGTTGGACATCAAAATATCAAGAAGCTTTTGAAAAGCTTGAAGGGTTGTTGACCACTACACCAATCATACAAGCTCCTGATTGGTCTTTACCATTTGAACTGATGTGTGATGCTAGTGATTTTATGATAGGGGCTGTTTTAGGGGAAAAAAAAGATAAGAAGCCTCATATCATTTATTATGCTAGCAAGACTTTAAATGATACTCAATTAAATTGCACTACAACTGAAAAAGAACTCTTAACTATGGTCTTTGCATTAGATAAGTTTAGGTCTTATTTGGTTGGATCTCTTGTTATTGTTTTCACTGATCATGCAGCATTGAAATACTTGCTTACAAAACAAGATGCCAAACCACGTTTGATTCGATGGATCCTCCTACTCCAAGAGTTTAACCTTGAAATTCAAGATAAAAGGGAGTAGAGAATATAGTGGTTGATCATTTATCCCGTCTTTTAAGTGATAAAACCATAATTGATGAATCTCCAATAAATGAACTTTTTGCTAATGAAAATTTATTTTGTGCAGGTATTATCTCTTACATTAGTTCTCCATGGTATGTTGACATAACAAATTACTTAACCACAAGTTAGATTCCTTCTCATTGGTTTAAACTTGACAAACAAAAATTCTTGCACAATATGCAGACCTTTTTTTGGGATGACCCCTACCTATTTAAATAATGTCCTGACCAAATTATTAGGCGGTGCATCCCTGATCATGAAATTCCCAGTGTCATTAATTTTTTTCATGCATTAGCCTGTGATGGGCATTTCTCTTCGAAGAAAACCACTACCAAGATCTTGCAGTGTGGTTTTTATTGGCTCACCATGTTTAAAGATGTTCATGCCTTCTGTGTTGCATGTGATCGATGTCAACGACTAGGTAATCTCACTAAGCGTAACATAATGCCCCTTAACCTCCTTCTTGTTTTGGAAATATTTGATTGCTAGGGGATTGATTTTATGGGACCTTTTCCAAGTTCATGTGGCTACCAATTCATCCTTGTAATTGTTGATTATGTGTTTAAATAGGTGGAGGCCATTGCATCTCGAATCATAACCATCAAGTTGTGGTCAAATTCTTGAAAGAAAATATTTTCTCTCGTTTTGGCATGCCTCAGGATATGATTAGTGATGAGGGAAAATATTTTTCTAACAAGCTTGTTGGGATATTGATAAGAAAATATGGTGTAATTCACAAGATCAGTACCCCCTATCGCCCATAAACTAGCGGCCAAGCTGAGTTGGCAAATAGGAAGATCAAGAACATTTTAGAGAAAACAGTCAACCCAAACCATAAAGATTGGTCCTTAAAACTAGTTGATGCTTTGTGGGTATATCGTACTGCTTACAAGACCTCTTTAGGAATGTCTTCTTATAGGCTAGTTTATAGAAAGTTTTGTCATCTCCCTCTTGAGATTGAGCACCGTGCATATTGGATCATTCATCAATTTAATGACAATGAAAACGAAGTTGGCAAAAATAGAAAGTTTCAATTAGATGAATTAGAGGAGCTGAGAAATGAAGCATTTGAAAATGCAAAAATTTCAAAACATAAGATGAAAACTTTGCATGATAAATATATTCTTATAAAATCCTTTTATGTTGGTCAAAAAGTTCTCTTGTATAATTCACGATTACATCTCTTTCCTGGAAAGTTGAGGACAAAATGGATTGGTCCATTTATGATTAAATCCATCTTTGAGCATGGTGCCTTTGAGGTAAAAAGTCCTAAAAGTGGAAATGTTTTCAAAGTAAATGATAATCGATTGAAACCTTATCTTAAAAACTTTGTGGTTGAAGTTGAGACATTAGATCTTGAAGATCCAATACCATTGTAGTATCACAAGTAATGATTTTTTTTCTTTCCTTTTCTTTTATTTTTCCAACTCTTATAGTTACTTGTTCATGCATTAGGGACAATGTATTATTCTAAGTTGGGAGGTGTGAGATTCTTTATTTGTAAAAAAAAAAAATTGGTTTGATATTTTCTTTTAGTTGTGATATGCAAGTAAAAACAAAAAAAGAATCAAGTAAGAAGTCAACTCATGTCCAATTCAATCAGACATTCATCCTTGAAAAAAAAAGGAGTAATAATTTTCTAATCGTTATTCTTTTCTTCTCTCTATTTTTTTTTTTTACATTGAGGATAATGTAAAACTTAATTTTAGATATTTAATTATGTTGAATGCTTGAGATGACCATGCTTGTTTGAAAAAAAAAATTACATTCGTAGGTGAGTAAGACTTATTTAAGGTCAACATTATATTTTTTGGATTCATTATTGTGTTGAACATTGCATGCTTTAATTTGGGATATATAATATCTTATAAAACAAGATATAGCATACTTTCGGTTCTCTTCAAGATTATTGAAGTACATCTTTCCTTGTAAAAGTTATATGAGTTGTGTGATTATACATAAAAGATACGTGTGATGCTTTACTTGTGATCATCCTTTTTTATCTAGTCCTAAACAAGGTTTAAGTAAATAGAGTAATAATTCTTAGACAAATAAATAAATAAATGTGTACAAAGTTCTATCTACTCCAATGTTTTGAGTTGCTCAGTAACTAGGGGTATTCATCACAAATGTTTATCTTTACGTCAAACGGCAGCTTAAAATATGAGTATGCAAAGCACTTTAAGTTTGTGACTTTGTGAGTAACCGGGTGCATTCATCACAAATGTTTGTATTCGCGTCAAAAGGGAAGTGACTACTTAAAGACAAAGAATAAATAATGTCTTCAAAAGAAAAAACAAAAGAAAACAAAAGAAAAAAATATAGATATTTCTCTAGTTTGCTACCTTGTTTCTAGTAGTGAGAAGAGAAGATTACAAGTTCAGTTTTTATGTGAATCAATTATATTGGTTACATGATAAATACGATTGAATTTGGAATTTTGTATGGATATTTGATTTAGAGAATCTCAATATATTTATTTTTTTTATTTGTTATTGTGTATATACTAAGTTGAAGATACTAATGTTTGCATGATAGGTCCTTCAAGTGTGATGAGTCGAGCCTAATTATGGTTATTATTATTGTTCTTTTTATTTCAAAGCTTTTATGTTTTGTTTTGCTTAAGGACCAACAAAATCTAAGTTAGGGGGTGTGATTGTGCATCAAAAGTATCATTAAGTCTTTTATTTTATATATGTATTTATTGTTTTTATTTAGGTTTTTATAATAATTGATATGCTGTTTAGTAATAAAGTTTCTTTTAATGTGTCGCTAGGTTTTTGGAGCTTAAACGGATTATGTCAGGAAATTTAATGTCGGAACTCAAAAAAAAGAATTGAAGAGAAATTTAATTGAAGTTTGAAGCAAATCTTAGTTCAAATAAGTGCTCCAAATTTTCCCTAAAAAATCAATTCTATTCCAATCCTAGAAAAGATTATTATATGATCTAGTTCAAGCCCAAATTTGCCTTATATTGTGTGAAAACTTCAACTATCAAACACTCAAGATTTCAATGTTAATCTTAGCCCAAATAATAAGTACATTTATATCCTATATGATACTTAAATTCAACCCCAAATCATCCTTCAAATCAGCCCAAGCACAATCCATGATCTTATATTTCCACACAATAAATAACAATTGATTTATTTCGGGTAATCCATTGATCCAAAAAGGCAAGCACATGGATGGAAAGCTGGAGGGGAAATTGTTACATTATTTTGGGTCAAAAATAAAAGAGATACAACTCATAAACGAGGAAGAAAAACATGCACCAAAGTGGTTGCAAAGCTTACCTGATTTGATTTTTCAGAACACTTTTCGGTGTTTTACCCATAACGTTTTACCTAGGTGTCCAAATGAGCTGTTCTTTAATGATCTAGAAAGGTGACAGAATTTTCTATAAATATGTCTCAATAGATATCTCCAAAAAAGACTTCTAGGAGGGTATAAATTGCTGTCCAAAATTAGCATCATATTTGTGTCTGAATTTTTATTGAAATTGTGTTGTATTCTTCTTTGTAGATTTCAGTTTTGTAGTTTGTAAAACTTATTGTTTTAGTTTGATTCAAGTTATTTCATGTTTATTAAAGTGTTCTTATATATAATCATGGTTGGTAAATCTCTTTCTTGGATCCAAATCAAGAATGATGGTGGTTGAGGTGAGTTCCTTATGATATGAATGAATCTTAATGTTTATCTTCTCTTTTTCTTTATGAATGTTTTATTATTCCAAAGAAATTTAAAAAATCATTTAGGTAATGTTATAATCTTGAATATGCACAAACTTCAGTTTTGGTATAGAGATTGCTTGATTCATTGTCTTACTTAATATGAAAGCACTTGTTCATTCTTGAGCAATAATCAATCTTCATCTTTTTAAACTTCATTGTAATATCTTCCAATCTAATATCACCATCGTTAATATTAGGTTAAGTTATCTTATACAGCTTGAAAGAATCACCAATATATCACCATTAAAATTGATTTGGATTACTTTTTCTTGTCATTTAAAATCTATTTACATGTTTACATATTTAAAACAAATCCATCAATTATTTTTAACCAACTTATTGTTAATTTAATTTCTCTTGAGTTTTTTTTGTTACCTAGCTTAATTTTCAGATCTAGCTCTCTGTGGATATAACCTCGATCTTACCGGGTTAATTGCTATATTGCACACTCATGCACTTGCAAGTTAAAACAAGCCGATCATAAAAAGCGGTCAAGCATATACTATACTAATTTTTACACTAACATAATAAACTTATCTAAACATAATAAAAGAGAGAAACATAAATAAACAAGATAAGAACATAAATAAGATAAAAGTTAACTAAGTAAAGGAAATGAGAAGCATAAACCAGAGATTAATATAAGCAAAACTTATGCATTACAATAAAGAGAGAGCAAAAACATGATCTTTATCTGAAAATCAAGAAGCCTAAATGCATAGCAAATGCCTCTTTTTATAGGCTAAAATTGAAAACTATTGATTTATTGATTAATTGTTGAGTGGGTGACCAACTCTTGACTTAGTGGTAATCTTTATTTTCTTTTCTAAACAAATCATCATTGATAATTTCATAATTTGAACAGACATAAATCATGAAAGTTCTAGGAAATTGTTTTAGCTTTCTAGGAAAAAAATTGGCATGTCAAGGTGAAAAGGTTACACTAATGGTATAAGAATAAGTATAGTATAAACTCATCAATTTTCCAAATTCAGACTTATAAATAAGTATAGTAAAAAAAAAAGTCATTTGAACTCCTAGATATGGGATGAACACTAAATAATGTTTGGGCCGCAGAACAAATTTAGACTTCTCTATTGTTGTTAAGATTTGAACTTCCAAACAATAAAATTGAGTTTTACCTTCTCATGAATGTTTTAGGCCTATGTCTTAGCTTTCCATCCATATAGAGGAGACCAAAATTCAAGATCTACAGCTCCAGATATGACCCAATGACCGAACAGTGTTCCAGTTTGGGTTGAACTAGCATATCTTTTCTAAGTTTGGCCATCTATTTGTCCTTTCAATTTAAGTACTTAAACTCATTAATCAATCCTTTTATTTATGTGATAAGCCTGCATTAAAGATGAACATTTACCATAAATTAAAGGTATCTTATGGTATCAGACTTGTTATTATAAAACATGCTTTAATTAAGGAGTTATTGATACTTATAGTGCAAAATGATGATATAAAACCTTGATAAAAATGTATTTTTAAGTACTAATTATTATTCTTTGTTAAACAACCATCATCATCCTTAACCTTTAGTATGGAATATAAGGTGGGAAAAATACCTTTGTTTCGATTTAACCATTGGTCCTTTGTTTCTTTGAAGGGTTATCAACCAACTAATTTGCTTGTGCCTAGGTAGCTATACTTAATGGCTTTCTTTGTTGTGAAATGTTGTAAAGGATATTTCAAGCTATATTGGCATTGGAATAATTTATGAGGGATAATTAAAATGTGTAGAGCAACCGAGAATTAATTAAAATGTTGATTTAGTTTGGAGTGGAAGAGAGACAAACCTTTGTTGAACATTATCAAAATCAAAATGAAGTTTTCTATTTGTTCCAGCAACCAAACTAATGTTATGTGCCTTATTTAACCCAGGTGGAGTGATTGTCAATAGTGTACTTGAAAGGCTAGATTATTGCACAATATTTGATAGAGTAAGAGGTTTAGATGGAGTAAGGGCAGTATTTGACAAGACAATCGATTTATCATAAACTACACTAACATTTGATGCTTCAAGTTGTTCTTATTGCATGTCAACTTGCTAAACTAGTACATCATCGAATACATTTGTTACAACAATATCACAATAGTTTGTTGTTGATTGGAATGCTCCGAGTCGCAATTGAAAAATATTTGTTCTATTTAGCTAGCTTGTCATAGTTGGGGCAATAACTAAGGGGTCACTAAAGCCCCTGTCATAAATATAATGGTGTTAATGATCCAAAAAAGTTTTCTGCAACTTTACCAACCATGAGAAAGTTTGTAACATCTTTTTCATCAATGACAACACAACTAAGGTGAAACCTACATAAATTGTAAAAAAAAGGTGTATAAAAGTTAATACATTAGAAAAATATATCATTATGTGTGCATGAATCATTAAGTTTTGTATTTAAAAAAAAAACTTACCATGGCATAAGAAAAAATGTTATTGCATTATGATCCATGGAAACTAGATTCTTAGCAATGCCGCCAAGTTTTTTTGTTGTAACGAGGACAACATGGATACCATCATCCGTTAAAGATGTCAAAATCAATAATAAATGCACAAAATGTTAATCTCATAATCTGTTATAGGGTAGTTAAAATAAATTTAATGCATGCTTTATATAAAAAGTAGCATAAATGAATATTTATACATGATAAATGGTGCATGAAGTTTAGCAAAAAAAAAAAAGGTAAAGAGGAAATAATATGAAGAAATATATTAAACTTTGTGCTTATATAGGTTTATATAAAAGAGTTCTCTAATTATTTTCGTGTTCTCATGTGTAAATTCCTTAAACATCAATGCATGAGATTAAGTAAATACCATTGGTAGTAAAAAAAAAAAAACCTTAACTTTAAGTGTGAAAATATATAAATGAATAAAGAGAGATTGGGACCTAATATGGGAAAATCAAAGAGGAGAAGATTAGATTTAAAATAAATTATATTCTCATATGTGATTATTGGAGTGAAAATAGAATTCTGTAGGTAACAGTGACTAAAAAAAGAAAAGAAATGCATGAAAATGATGGTTTATGTGCTGGACATTCAAACTAGAATTTTAGGTTGTGTTGTTAGTTAACTTGTGACCAGGAATTGACCTAAATAAAGGCATTATCTAGATAATTATCCCATGAAAGTTCTAGAATTGAGTGTTAATTTTTAAATGGATCTAGAATCACCTAAATTGGAGTTGTACAACTCTATATATTGGTAAAAAACTAAAAACAAGTCAGATTAGAAAATTTTGGACACCATATGCATCGGACTTTGAACTATGATTTTAGGTTTATAACTGAGAGAAATTAGGATAAATATAACACGAATAAAATATTAATATCTTTTTTCAAGTACAGAAGTGTCGAAGTAATAAATTATAAATTATATAAATTATAAACAACAATAATATAACAACAACAACAACAATAATAATACTACTAACAACACTACTAATAACACTACTAATAATAGTAATAGTAATAATACTATTACTAGTAGTAGTAGTAAAGAAAAAGAAAAAGTTGATCAGAAATTTGAGATGAAAGATCAATGTAAAACAATGATAACAACAAATGTTAAGGTTAGAGGATCCACTAATGGTATGTCAAATAAATATAGTATAATTTTTGAAATAGAAAACACAGTTAGTTAATTTTGCACATACTTTATGAAATAGAAAACACACTTAGTTAAATTCTTTTGTCAACTACTACCCTTTCCCCCCAACCAAAACAAGACATTGTCCTCAATGTCCTAAAGTACAAAGATAGAGTATAGAAGACATCACCTAAAATAACGAACATTGACAAACCTAAAACACATTTAAACAAATATTATACAATTAATAAAACCAAAAGATACAAGTTTTTACAAATTGAGACTCAAATCATAGTTGTGACTATGGCTCACATATTTCCTTAGTTTTACATCCAAAAATGGCTTAAACGCCCTTTATGGGTCGGGGATAGGTTGCCAATCTAGTTTTCTTAAAAACTCGCAAACAGGGTTTTATTTTAGTCAAATTTCTAAGACTATACAGGATGTTCTTTATGAAAATGGATTCATAAGTCATGAATTGCACGATGCATATATCCACTATGATGAGACTTAAGAGTCAATAGAAGATTATCTAAAGACTCTCTATTTTGAAATAAATCCCACCTTTTGATAATTTTCACAGGATTTGCAGAATGCATGTGAATCCTTGAACATGGTAGGCCAATAAAATTCACTTTGCAAGATTTTTATAGTCATTTTCTTTAATGACACTACTTACCTCATTGTTAGGAATACAACTTTGAAATATTTGATCAAGACAATATTTGAATAAGCAAGAGTGATCCCAATAAAAGTTTTGCACGTCGCTCAAAAACTTTCTTTTATTTTGGTTATCCGAATGAGCTCGTAAAAATCCTAAAGTAAGAAAATTGATATTTTTAGCAAATCAAGGCATTAAACTAAGAGAAAGTAGAGATTCAATAAGAAAGCAATCATTGATTAGTGTGATGTTGGATGTTGAATCTATTGCCAGTTTTGATAAATGATCAGCGACAACATTTCTATGCCTTGTTCATCCTTGATTTCTTCTAGTTTGAAAGTTTCAAAGATTTCACAATCATGATTAACTTCCCTTTGTTTGGTCATGACATAAGAAAATAGAAGTACTAGTAAGGAATCAGTATTTTCCTTGTAATAATTAGATTCAACCATCTCCTTACTGACACGACTGAAAGATTGATGTCTTCTCCCAAGTGCAGGAGTGTCGAAGTAATAAATAACCCGGCAAGACCGGGGTCGAACCACAGGGAGGTTAATTGTACAAATTATAAATAACAATTATAAAACAACAAAAATAAACAATAACAATAACAATAACAATAACAATAACAATAACAATAACAATAACAATAACAATAACAATAACAATAACAATAACAATAACAATAACAATAACAATAATAATAATAATAATAACAATAATAACAATGAATTTTACAAGAGTATCTTTAAAATATGTTATGTTTTGTGGAAGTTGAGTGTTGATTGTCTCTTGTTTTTCAATGAATGCATATAAAGTTTCCTCAAAAAAAATTTTAGGAGGTGGAGCATAAGGAGGTGCATATTCATGAGAATTTTGAAAATTATGATGCGCTTGAAATGGTGATTGTGAAGTTTGTGCATTATTTTTATCACTCTTCTAACTAAAATTTGGGTGATTTCTCCAACCAAGGTTGTATGTTTGCAAGTATGGTTTATGATTGGGCTTTTGAAAACTGTTTAAAAAGTAGGTTTGTTCATGGAGACATTCCTTAAAAGAAGGCAAAGTTGGGCAGTCATTGGTTGAATGTTCATTTGTTTCACAGATTTGACACGCAATGTCTTGAATAAATTTTAATTGACCACTCTTTTTGAATTCTAGTACCTTGATTTTTCTAGCTAAAAATGCAAACTTGGCTTGAAGGTCATAATCTTCCTTAAGGTTGTACATACCTCTATTAGATGTATGAGGTTGGATTTTACTTTGAGTCTCATACATGCATGTAATGTCCTAATGTTGAGCATTTTCAGCTAACAAATCTAAGTACTCCATTGCTTCATCAGGGTTTTTATCTTCAAAAGTTCCATTGCATATCAATTCAACCATTTGTCTATCTCTAGGTGTTAACCCTTCATAAAAATGTGAAACTAATCTCTATGTTTCAAAACCATGATGAGAGCAAGTATTAAGCAAGTCTCGATATCTATCCCAATATTGGTAAAATGTTTCTTCTGGTTTTTGAGTGGAAGTGATGATTTATTTTTTGAAAGAGTTTGTTTTATGAGAAGGGAAAAACTTCTTTAAAAATTATTGTTGCATTTCATCCCAAGCACGAATGGATTATGGTCTCAAATTTTATAACCATGTTTTAGCTTTATCTTTTAATGAAAAAGAAAAAAGCTTTAATTTGATGATGTTCATGCTATAAGTTAAGTCAGTATAGGTGTTACAGACCTCCTCAAATTCTCTTAAATGCAAGTATAGATTTTCTAAATCTAAGCCATAAAAAGAAGGTAAAAGTTGAATAATACCTAGCTTAAAATTGAAATGGGATGCTTCAGGAGGAAAAACTATGCATGATGGTACACTTGTTCTTGTGGGATTCATGTAGTCTCTAAGTGTTCTAATATAGTTATTCTCATTATGAAGTGATTGGTTATCTTATTTGGCTATATTTTTTTAAAATGATGAAGATACCCTACAAAGTCTACCACTTAATTTACGTGACCACACTCTCATGCACGTGTAGGAATAGAATAAAAGGAAAAAAAAAAGAAACAAAGTTATATACAAGAAAAGACAAAAGAGAAAATAAAAATAAATACTATAATTCATATAAAAATTTACGTTCCTAGCAACGACACCAAAAACTTGACACGACCAAAAGATTGATGTCTTCTCCCAAGTGCAGGAGTGTCGAAGTAATAAATAACCCGGCAAGACCGGGGTCGAACCATAGGAAGGTTAATTGTATAAATTATAAACAACCATAATATAACAATAACAACAACAATAATAATAATACTAATAATACTACTAATAATAGTAATAGTAATAATACTAACAATATTAGTAATAATAATAATAGTAGTAGTAGTAAAGAAGAAGAAAAAGAACAAGTTGATGAGAACTTTGAGATGAAAGATCAATGAACAGATTAAACAATGATAACAACAAATATTAAGGTTAAAGAATCCACTAATGGTATGTTAAACAAGTATAGTATAAACTCTTATTACTTAAATAAAAACCACACACAAAGGAGGTTCCAATCAGATTACTAATTGTTAACATGATTACATTAGTTATCTTATTCAATTAATGTTAATTCTTGTAAATCTCATCCAGCATTCATGATTATAACTTATATTAACAACAAATCAAGTTCCTTTCATAGCTTAGGTGTTGGTTATACCATACGATATGGGCTATGAAAGTGTCAAGCATTTGTTATACCAAGTTTTATACAACATAAATCTAGATTAGTCTTTAACAAGTAAAGTATTAAAGAGTGAACAAGATAATAAATATAAAACATGTTAGTATCAAACATTAAAGTCCATGTTAAGTTTACACTATACTTATTCTTACACCATAACAAACTTAACTAAACTTAATGAAGGAAAGAAAAATAAATAAACAAAATCAGAACATAAACAAGATAAATGTTAACTAAGCAAAGAAAAGGAAATAAAAGGCATGAATAAGATATTAATGAAAGCAAAACTTAAGCATTACAAAAATACAAAGAGAGAAAGCAAGAGCATGATCTTGATGTGGAGACCAAGTGACACGACTAAAAGATTGATGTCTTCTCCCAAGTGCAGGAGTGTCGAAGTAATAAATAACCCGGCAAGACCGGGGTCGAACCACAGGGAGGTTAATTGTACAAATTATAAATAACAACAATACAACAACAATAACAATAATAATAATAATAGTAATAATAGTAATACTAATAATACTAATAATAATAATAATAATAATAATAATAATAATAATAGTAATAATAATAATAAAGAAGGAGAAGGAGAAGAAGAAGAAGAAGATGAGAACTTTGAGATGAAATATTAATATAACAATTAAACAATGATAATAACAAATGTCAAGGTTAGAGGATCCACTAATGGTATGTCAAACAAGTATAGTATAAACTCCTATTATTCAATTGGAAACCACACACAAAGGAGGTTACAATCAGATTATATATTGTTAACATGATTACATTAGTCATCTCATTCAATTAATGCTAATACTTGTAAATCTCGTCAAGCATTCATGATTATAACTTATGTTAACAACAAATCAAGTTCCTTTCATAGCTCAGGTGTCGGTTATACCATACATTATGGGCTATGAAAGTGCCAAGCATTTGTTGTACCAAGTGTTATACAACATAAATCAAGATTAGTCATTTAACAAGCAAAGTATTAAAGAGTGAACAAGATAACAAATATAAAACATGTTAGTATCAAACATTAAAGTCCATATTAAGTTTACATTATACTTATTCTTACACCATTAGTGTAACCTTTTCACCTTGACATAATTAACTTAGCTAGACATAATGAAAGAAAGAAAAATAGATAAACAAAATAAGAACATAAAAGTTAACTAAGTAAAAGAAAGGAAATGAAAGGCATAAACTTAATATTAATGAAAGCAAAGCATAAACATTACAAAAAATACAAAGAGAGAAAGGAAGAGCATGATCTTGATCTGGAAACCAAGATGCCTAAATGCATGGCAAATGCCTCCTTTTATAGGCCAAAATTGGGAACTATTGATTTGATGACTAATTGATAAGTGGGTGGCCAACTTTTGACTTGGTGACAATCCTTATCTTCTCTTGTCTGCCCAAAACGTCATTGATAACGTCAAAATTGGAGCCAGTTGCAAACATGAAAGTTGTAGGCAATTGTCTCAGCTTTCTGGTGTAAAACATTCAGCTCATTTGGACTTCTAGAACTCTAGATATGGCCAAAATACCGAACAATGCTCGGGCTGGAAGACAGATTCGGGCTTCTTTGTTGTTGCTACAATTTGGACTTGATAATGGCCTTTTTAGATCTTGGGCTCCATATGAAAGTTGTAGGCCTATGTCTTACCTTTCCATCCATATAAATTGGACCTAAATCTGAGATCTGTAGATCCAGATATGACCCAATTACCGAACAGTGTTCCGGTTTGGATTGCACCAACATCTCTTTTCTAAGTTTGGCCATCTCTTTATCCTTGCAATTTAAGTTCTTCAAGTCATCAATCAATCCTTTTATTTATGTGATAGGCCTGCATTAAAAATAGACATTTACCACAAATTATAGGTATCTTATATTATTAGATACATTATTATAGAACATATTTTAGTTAAGGAGTTATTGATATTTCAAATGCAAAATGATGATATAAAACCATGATAAAAATGCACTTTTAAGTACTAATCACCAAGATACCTAAATCTATGGTAAATGCCTCCTTTTATAGGCCAAAATTAGAAACTGTTGATTTAATGACTAATTGATGAATTGGTGGCCAACTTTTGACTTGGTGACAATCATTATCTTCTCTTGTGGTAAATGTTCATTTTAAATGCAGGCCTATCACATAAATGAAAGGATTGATTGATGACTTTAAGAACTTAAATTACAAGGGCAAAAAGATGACCAAAATTAGAAAAGAGATGTCGGTGCAATCCAAACCGGAATACTGTTCGGTAATTAGGTCATATCTGGAGCTATAGATCTCAGATTTAGGTCTACTTTATATGGATGGAAAGGTAAGACATAAGCCTACAACTTTTTTATATGGAGCCCAAGATCTAAAAAGGCCATTTTCAAGTCCAAATTATAGCAACAACAAAGAAGCCCGAATCTGTCCTCCAGCCCGAGCACTGTTCAGTATTTTGGCCATATCTGGAGTTCTAGAAGTCCAAATGAGCTAAATGTTTTACACAAGAAAGCTGAGACAATTGCCTACAACTTTCATGTTCGAGTGGCTCTAATTTTGACGTTATCAATGATGTTTTGGGCAGATAAGAGAAGATAAGGATTGTCACCAAGTCAAAAGTTGGTCACCCACTCATCAATTAGTCATCAAATCAATAGCTCCCAATTTTGGCCTATAAAAGGAGGTATTTGCCATGCATTTAGGCATCTTGGTGTCCAGATCAGGATCATGCTCTTGCTTTCTCTCTTTGTATTTTTTGTAATGTTTATGCTTTGCTTTCCTTAATATTAAGTTTATGCCTTTCAATTCCTTTCCTTTGCTTTGTTAACTCTTATCTTATTTATGTTCTTATTTTGTTTATTTATTTTTCTTTCTTTCATTATGTCTAGCTAAGTTTATTATGTCAAGGTGAAAAGGTTACACTAATGGTGTAAGAATAAGTATAATGTAAACTTAATATGGACTTTAATGTTTGATACTAACATGTTTTATATTTGTTATCTTGTTTACTCTTTAATACTTTGCTTGTTAAATGATTAATCTTGATTTATGTTGTATAACACTTGGTACAACAAATGCTTGGCACTTTCATAGCCCATAATGTATGGTATAACCGACACCTGAGCTATGAAAGGAACTTGATTTGTTGTTAACATAAGTTATAATCATGAATGCTTGATGAGATTTACAAGTATTAGCATTAATTGAATAAGATGACTAATGTAATCATGTTAACAATTTATAATCTGATTGGAACCTCCTTTGTGTGTGGTTTCCAATTGAATAATAAAAGTTTATACTATACTTGTTTGACATACCATTAGTGAAACCTCTAACCTTGACATTTGTTATTATCATTATTAATCCTTACGTTAATCTTTCATCTCAAAGTTCCCAAGTTCTCATCATCTTCTTCTTCTTCTCTTTCTTTACTATTATTATTATTATTATTATTATTATTATTATTATTATTATTATTATTATTATTATTATATTATTATTATTACTACTACTACTAGTACTATTATTATTATTATTATTATTGCTACTAATATTATTGTTGTTGTTATTGTTACTATTGTTGTTGTTTATAATTTGTACAATTAACCTCCCTGTGGTTCGACCTCGGTCTTGCCGGGTTATTTATTACTTCGACACTCCTACACTTGGGAGAAGACATTAATCTTTTCATCGTGTCAAGTTTTTGGCGCCGTTGCCGGGGAGGTAAGTTCTTGTATAAATTATAGTAGTTATTTTATTTTCTCTTCACTTTTTTTTTTATATAACTTTGTTTATTTTCTCTTGTTTCTTCTTCTTTTGTTTTCTTTTTCCTTTTATTCTATTCCTACACGTGCATGAGAGTGTGGTCATGTACATCATTTTCAGAAAATATGGTGGTATCCTCATCATTTTCAGAAAATATGGCCGAAGAAGATAATCAATCACTTCATAATGAGAATAATGAGAATAACCGTGCTAGAACACTTAGAGACCACATGAATCCCACAAGAACAAGTGCACCATCATGCATAGTTTTTCCTCCTAACAAGTGCACCATCATGCATACTTTTTCCTCCCGATGCATCTCATTTTAATTTTAAACCAGGTATTATTCAACTTTTACCTTCTTTTCATGGCTTAGAATTGGAAAATCCATACTTGCATTTAAGGGAATTTGAGGAGATCTGCAACACATATAATAATTTAAATTGTAGCATGAACACCATCAGATTGAAGCTTTTTCCTTTTTCATTAAAAGATAAAGCTAAAACATGGCTACAAAATTTAAGACCAGGATCCATTCGTGCTTGGGATGAAATGCAACAATAGTTTTTGAAGAAGTTTTTCCCATCTCACAGAACAAACTCTTTTAAAAGACAAATCACTACTTTCACTCAAAAACCAAGAGAAACATTTTACCAATGTTGGGATAGGTATCAAGACTTGCTTAATACTTGCCCCCATCATGGTTTTGAAACATGGAGATTGGTTTCACATTTCTATAAAGGGTTAACACCTAAAGATAGGTAAATGGTTGAATTGATGTGCAATGGAACTTTTAAAGATAAAGACCCTGATGAAGCAATGGAGTACTTAGACTTGTTAGCTAAAAATGCTCAAAATTGGGACACCGCAGGTACTTATGAGGCACCGAGTAAAACTCAACCTCATACATCTAGTGGAGGCATGTACAACCTTAGTGAAGATTATGACCTTCAAGCCAAGTTTGCATCTTTAGCTAGAAAAGTCGAGGTACTAGAATTGAAAAGGAGTGGTCAATTAAAATCTATTGAAAACATTTTGTGTCAAATCTGTGAAACAAATAAACACTCAACCAACGATTGTCCAACCTTGCCTTCTTTTAAGGAATGTCTCCATGAACAAGCCCATGCTTTAAACAGTTTCCAAAGGGCTAACCACAACTCATACTCCCAAACATACAACCCTGGTTGGAGAAATCACCCAAATTTCAGTTGGAAGAGTGAGAACAACAATGCACAAACTTCACAACCACCTTTTCAAGCACACCATAATTTCCAAAATTCTCATGGATATGCACCTTCTTATGCTCCACCTCCTAGAAGAAATCTTGAGGAAACATTGCATGCATTCATTGAAAAGCAAGAGACAATCAATACTCAAGTTGCTCAAAACATGATAGATTTTAAAGATACTCTTGCAAAATTAACATCTGCTCTCAGTTTTCAAGAGAAAGGTAAGTTTCCATCTCAACCACAACAAAATCCCAAGGGGCAATACAATGCAAATGCAAGTAGTTCCAGAAGCCAACACATGGATCAAGTCAAATCAGTCACTACTCTGCGCAGTGGTAAGGTTATTGAAAAACCCACTCTTGAACCTTATGAGAAAGATGATGAGTCAATCTCTAAGGGTAAGGAAGGGGTTGAATCTAAAAATTGCAAAGAAACAACTGATTCACCGCCAGCACTTCCATTTCCTCATGTCATGACCAAACAAAGGAAAGTCAATCACAACTCTGAAATCTTTGAAACTTTCAAGCAGGTAAGAATCAATATACCTTTGCTGGATGCTATTAAACAGGTTCCTTCCTATGCTAAATTTTTGAAAGATCTATGCACTGTGAAGAGGAAACTAAATGTGAAAAAGAAAGCCTTTTTAGCAGAACAAGTAAGTGTCATTCTTCAGAACAATAATGCTTTGAAATATAAAGACCCTGGTTGTCCTACAATTTCTTGCTTTATTGGAGAACATAAAATTGAAAGAGCTTTACTTGATCTTGGAGCTAGTGTGAATTTACTTCCATATTCAGTTTTTCAGAGTCTCAATCTAGGTGAGTTAAAACCAACTTCTATAACTCTTTTACTTGTTGATAGATCTGTAAAAGTGCCTAGAGGAATAATTGAAGATGTGTTAGTACAAGTCGATAAATTCATTTATCCTGTGGATTTTATTGTCTTGGACACACAACCTGTTGAAGCATGTAATTCATTTCCTGTTATTTTAGGACGTCCATTTCTTGCAACTTCTAATGCATTGATTAATTGTAGGAATGGACTGATGAAGCTATCATTTAGAAACATGACATTGGAGATGAATATTTTCAACATTTGCAAGCAACCTAGAGATGATAATGATTTACAGGAAGTGGACTTTACTGAAAAATTAATTCATGATCAATTTCCAACCACTTCCAGTGAAATTGAGATTGATGAATCTGATGATTTGCAAATGATTTATTTTCAGGAAGAATCAAAGACAAGTAATTGGAGGCCACAAATTGAGGAATTGCCACCACGATCAATTAAGTCCATACCTTCAAGTGTTCAACCACCAAAACCTGATTTGAAGCCATTGCCATCCAATCTCAAATACTCATTTTTGGGAGAAAATGAAACTTTTCCGGTAATAATCTCTTCCAAACTTAATGCACATCAATAAGGTAAGTTATTACAAACTCTAAAAATGCACAAAAATGCATTAGGATGGACCATATCTGATATAAAAGGAAATAGTCCTTTAATTTGTACACACAGAATTTATTTAGAGGAAAATGCTAAACCCTGTAGAGAAATGCAACGAAGGCTAAATCCTAATATGAAAGAAGTAGTGAAAAATGAAGTCATTAAGCTTCTAGATAATGAAATCATTTATCCTATTTCTGACAGCAAATGGGTAAGTCCTACCCAAGTTGTACCCAAGAAGTCTGGAGTCACTGTGATAACAAATGAGAACAATGAGTTAATTCCCACTAGAACTGTTACTGGTTGGCGCATATGCATTGACTATAGGAAACTTAATTCAATGACTAGAAAAGATCATTTTCCTTTACCTTTCATGGATCAAATCCTAGAAAGAGTTGCAGGTCATGAATTTTATTGTTTCCTAGATGGCTATTCAGGTTACAACCAAATTGAAATTGCATTGGAAGATCAAGAAAAGACTACTTTCACATGTCCATTTGGTACTTTTGCATATCGTACTTTCATATGTCTATTTGGTACTTTTGCATATCGTAGGATGCCTTTTGGATTATGTAATGCACCAGCCACATTTCAAAGATGCATGCTTAGTATATTTAGCCAGACACATTTCAAAGATGCATGCTTAGTATATTTAGTGATATGGTTGAACATTTTCTTGAGATTTTCATGGATGATTTTTCTGTTTTTGGCGATTCATTTGATGATTGTTTGACTAACTTAGAAAAGGTTTTGACCAGGTGTGAAGAGAAGAATCTTGTGCTGAATTGGGAAAAATGTCATTTTATGGTAACAAACGACATTGTACTTGGTCACATTGTTTCATCAAAAGGAATTGAGGTTGACAAATCTAAAATCGAGTTAATTGCAAACTTGCCAACACCAAAATCTCTTAAAGATGTTAGATCATTCCTAGGACATGCTGGTTTTTATAGAAGGTTCATCAGAGATTTTAGTGTAATATCTAAGCCTTTAAGTAACCTTCTAACAAAGGATACTATTTTTGAATGAACTGAACATTGTGAAGAAGCCTTTGTTAAACTTAAAAACTTGCTTACTTGCGCTCCTATCATTCAACCTCTTGATTAGTCATTACCTTTTGAAATAATGTGTGATGCTAGTGATTATGCCGTAGGTGCTGTTTTGGGACAAAGAAAAGATAAGAAACCTTATGTAATTTACTATGCAAGTAAAACTTTAAATAGTGCTCAAACGAATTATACCACCATTGAAAAAGAATTACTTGCAGCAGTATTTGCATGTGAAAAATTCAGATCTTATCTTGTTGGCTCACCTGTTATTGTTTTTAGTGATCATGCAGCATTGAAATATCTTCTTTCTAAGAAAGATTCTAAGGCTAGATTGGTGCGGTGGATTTTATTACTTCAAGAATTTGATATCACAATCAAAGATAAGAAAGGCAGCAAAAATGTTGTCGCAGATCACTTGTCAAGATTGACAACAGATTCGAAAACTGACATCACACCAATCGATGACTATTTTCCTGATGAATCTTTACTTTCTATCTCTACAATGCCTTGGTTTGCTAATATTGTCAATTTTCTTGTTTCAGGACAATTGCCAGCTCATTGGAGTACCTAAGATAAAAGAAAGTTCTTGAACGAAGTGAAGAACATTTATTGGGATGATCCTTATTTATTCAAATATTGTCCTGATCAAATATTTCGAAGATGCATTCCTGACGATGAGGTAAGTAGTGTCATTAAATTTTGTCATTCTAAGGCATGTTGGGGCCATTTTTCGTCAAGAAAGACAACTGCAAAAATCTTACAAAGTGGATTTTATTGGCCCACCATGTTCAAAGACTCACATGCATTCTGCAAGTTTTGTGAAAATTGTCAAAAGTTGGGATCTATTTCAAAACGTCACATGATGCCTTTAAATCCTATTATTGTTATTGAGATCTTTGACTGCTGGGGTATAGATTTCATGGGTCCATTCCCTCCATCATTTGGTTTCTTATACATATTAGTCGCAGTAGATTATGTTTCAAAATAGATAGAGGCAATTCCAAGTCGAAACAATGATCACAAAACAATAATAAAATTTTTGAAAGAAAATATTTTGAGTCGATTTGGAATCCCTCGAGCCATGATAAGTGTGGTGGAACACATTTCTGCAACAAGCCATTTGAGTCTTTAATGAAGAAATATGGAATCACACACAAAGTTGTCACCCCTTATCACCCTCAAACAAGTGGACAAGTAGAGCTTGCTAATAGGGAGATCAAACATATTTTGGAGAAAACAGTGAACCCTAATAGGAAAGACTAGTCTTTAAGACTTAATGATGCACTTTGAGCTTATCGAACTGCTTATAAAACATCATTAGGTATGTCACCTTATAGACTAGTCTATGGAAAACCTTGTCACTTGCCTGTGGAACTTGAAAATAAAGCTTATTGGGCTATTAAAGCTTTCAATTCAAATCTGGATGAGGCTAGTCAACTACGAAAATTACAAATAAATGAGCTTGAGGAAATAAGAAATGATGCATATGAAAATTCAAGAATTCATAAAGCAAGAATTAAAGAGTTTCATGACAAGAAAATACAGAGAAAAACCTTCAATGTTGGTCAAAAAGTCTTGCTTTATAATTCTCGACTGCATTTATTTCCTGGAAAATTAAGATCAAGATGGAGCGGTCCTTTTATTGTGAAACATGTGTATCCATATGGGGCCTATGACATCGAGAATCCAAAGAATGGCAATGTTTTCAAGGTAAATGGACATCGTCTGAAAGTTTACTTTGATAATTTTTCAGTTGAACATAACTCTATTGAATTGGGTGATCCTGTATATAAAGATTGATTTTATTTTATTTTATTTTTATTTCTTTTTCAGTGATTTTTGCAAGTTTCTCTCACCCTGGTTAAATGGCGGATAACGCTACTCCGTGACTTAAGTCGGTTCTTTCAGTTTCCCATAATAACTGATATTTATGTATATATTTATGCAATTATTTGAATCTCTCTTCCAATTCTCATTTGAAAATGGACACTAATCTTGAAAAATTGAAAAAGTATTTTTCTGCTCTGTCTCAAAATGCGATTACAAAAATTTACCGTGCTAGATGTGCAAGATTGAGATTGTTAATGAATCATGGAATTCCTGAAGATATTCGCTGGTTGATTGAAGCAAAGGTCCGATTATCAGGTGAGTCCTCTAATTCCTTCATTTCACACATGCCTGGAACAGGTAAAAGCACTTTTACAAAGAAACGTCATGCAAAACGACTAGAAGTCTGTCATCGATGTGCTAGATGGACTTGTAATACACAATGTCGTTCTTTAGGAATGGTATCTATAAACCGTGAAGATAAAATACAATGCATTAAGGATGGCCTGAGTAAGGAGTCTAAAGATAATCTTCTATTGACACTTGAGACGCATCTTAGTGGAGATGTGCATCATGTAATTCATGATTTATGGCCACTGATTAGGACTTAAAAGTGCATCTTTATCATGGTTTTATATCATCATTTGGCACTTGAAGTATCAATAACTCCTTAACTAAAGCATGGTTTATAATAATATATCTAATAATATAAGATACCTACAATTTGTGGTAAATGTCTATTTTTAATGCAGGCCTATCACATAAATGAAAGGATTGATTGATGACTTGAAGAACTTAAATTGCAAGGATAAAGAGATGGTCAAACTTAGAGAAGAGATGTCGGTGCAATCCAAACCGAAACACTGTTCGGTAATTGGGTCATATCTGGAGCTACAGATCTCAGATTTAAGTCCAATTTATATGGATAGAAAGGTAAGACATAGGCCTACAACTTTCATATGGAGCCCAAGATCTAAAAAGGCCATTATCAAGTCCAAATTGTAGCAACAACAAAGAAGCCCGAATATGTCTTCCAGCCCGAGCACTGTTCGGTATTTTGGCCATATCTGGAGTTCTAGAAGTCCAAATGAGCTGAATTTTTTACACAAGAAAGCTGAGACAATTGCCTACAACTTTCATGTTTACAACTGGCTCCAATTTTGACGTTATCAATGACGTTTTGGGCAGACAAGAGAAGATAAGGATTGTCACCAAGTCAAAAGTTGGTCACCCACTTATCAATTAGTCATCAAATCAATAGTTCCTAATTTTGGCCTATAAAAGGAGGCATTTGCCATGCATTTAGGCATCTTGGTTTCCAGATCAAGATCATGCTCTTCCTTTCTCTCTTTGTATTTTTTATGCTTTGTTTTCATTAATATTAAGTTTATGCCTTTCATTTCCTTTCCTTTACTTAGTTAACTTTTATGTTCTTATTTTGTTTATCTATTTTGCTTTCTTTCATTATGTCTAGCTAAGTTAATTATGTCAAGGTGAAAAGGTTACACTAATGGTGTAAGAATAAGTATAATGTAAACTTAATATGGACTTTAATGTTTGATACTAACATGTTTTATATTTGTTATCTTGTTCACTCTTTAATACTTTGCTTGTTAAATGACTAATCTTGATTTATGTTGTATAACACTTGGTACAACAAATGCTTGGCACTTTCATAGCCCATAATGTATGGTATAACCGACACCTGAGCTATGAAAGGAACTTGATTTATTGTTAACATAAGTTATAATCATGAATGCTTGACGAGATTTACAAGTATTAGCATTAATTGAATAAGATGACTAATGTAATCATGTTAACAATATATAATCTGATTGGAACCTCCTTTGTGTGTGGTTTCCAATTCAATAATAAGAGTTTATACTATACTTGTTTGATATACCATTAGTGGAACCTCTAACCTTGACATTTGTTATTATCATTGTTTAATCGTTACATTAATATTCCATCTCAAAGTTCTCATCTTCTTCTTCTTCTTCTCCTTCTTTTTCTTTATTATTATTATTATTATTATTATTATTATTATTATTATTAGTACTACTACTACTACTACTACTACTACTACTACTACTACTACTACTACTACTACTACTACTACTACTACTACTACTACTACTACTACTACTACTACTACTACTACTACTACTACTACTACTACTACTACTACTACTACTACTACTACTA
>NW_011500588.1:40829-43737 GCF_000495115.2 Populus euphratica
GTGGATATGTTTGTCTTCGGCTGTCGCAAATGAAGAACCATAGAATGTTGGTGAGTAGCTAGGCATGTATAAGGAGAATTATTACTTGAGAGTGGCTGGAGAGGATAGGAGGAAAGGTCGACACATAGCTACAGGCCTACTAGAGAGGCGATGGAAGGACTATATTAGGTAGTAGATACCGGTGAATTTGTTGTAAAACTGAGCTGCTCTGTAGCATCAGACCTAAATACAAGGGCTTCTAGCTATAGGGAACTTGTTCATGTATAATGACCATTTGAAAAACAAGTAGCTGGTGATAATATGGCAAGGCTGGATGAGGGTGAAGTAGGGGTGCTGCAGAGGGCAGAACAGGGGTGCTGATTGGGCTAGTTGGGAAAGGGGTAGGGTGAAGGAATTGGGGAGTATGCAGGGTTGAGAGGTATTTAAGTTGCTTGAAGGGTACTAGGGTATGTGTTATATTTTTAGAGTACGCAAAATGAAAGATAGTTTCATGAAAATAAACATGATGGTAGATATAAATACAATGAGAAGCTAAATCAAGACAACGATAACCAAGATGAGATGAGCTTTAACATAAAAGCACATATGGTGAAGGACAAAAATCCAATTTGTAAGCATGGTATGTACGCAAGAAAGGAAAACAAAGACACCTAAAAGCACACAAAAAATTATAATCAAGAGTATGACGAAACAAACACTCAAAAGCACACAGATTTATTTTGAAAAACAAGAGCAGACACGCGATTAATAAGATAAACCGATGATTCAAAAGCATAGTTTCAAAATTGCAAAGGTGCATTAGTGATTGATACTTAAAAGTGTATTTTTATCAAGGTTTTTGACACGACTAAAAGATTGATGTCTTCTCCCACGTGCAGGTGATTAGTACTTAAAAGTGCATTTTTATCATGGTTTTATATCATCATTTTGCACTTGAAGTATCAATAACTCCTTAACTAAAGCATGTTTTATAATAATATATCTAATAATATAAGATACCTTTAATTTATGGTAAATATTCATTTTAAATGCAGGCCTATCACATAAATGAAAGGATTGATTGATGACTTTAAGAACTTAAATTGCAAGGGCAAAAGGATGACCAAAATTAGAAAAGAGATGTCGGTGCAATCAAAACCGGAACACTGTTCGGTAATTGGGTCATATCTGCAGCTATAGATCTCAGATTTAGGTCTACTTTATATGGATGGAAAGGTAAGACATAGGCCTATAACTTTCATATGGAGCCCAAGATCTGAAAAGGCCATTTTCAAGTCCAAATTGTAGCAACAACAAAGAAGCCAGCATCTGTCCTCCACCCGAGCACTGTTCAGTATTTTGGCCATATCTGGAGTTCTAGAAGTCCAAATGAGCTGAATTTTTTACACAAGAAAGCTGAGACAATTGCTTACAACTTTTTCAAGGCTTTAATTATGACGTTATCAATGACGTTTTGGGCAGACAAGAGAAGATAAGGATTGTCTCCAAGTCAAGAGTTGACCACCTACTCATCAATTAGTCATCAAATCAATAGTTCCCAATTTTGGCCTATAAAAGGAGGCATTTGCCATGCATTTAGGCATCTTGGTGTCTAGATCAAGATCATGCTCTTCCTTTCTCTCTTTGTATTTTTTGTAATGTTTATGCTTTGCTTTCATTAATATCAAGTTTATGCCTTTCATTTCCTTTCATTTACTTAGTTAACTTTTATCTTATTTATGTTCTTATTTTGTTTATTTATTCTTCTTTCTTTCATTATGTCTAGCTAAGTTTATTGTGTCAAGGTGAAAAAGTTACACTAATGGTGTAAGAATAAGTATAGTGTAAACTTAATATGGATTTTAATGTTTGATACTAACATGTTTTGTATTTGTTATCTTTTTCACTCTTTAATACTTTGCTTGTTAAATAATTAATCTTGATTTATGTTGTATAACACTTGGTACAACAAATGCTTGACACTTTCATAGTTCATACTGTATGGTATAACCGACACCTCAGCTATGAAAGGAACTTGATTTGTTCTTAATATAAGTTATAATCATGAATGCTTGACGAGATTTACAAGTACTAGCATTAATCAAATAAGATGATGATTAGTACTTAAAAGTGCATTTTTATCATGGTTTTATATCATCATTTTGCACTTGAAGTATCAATAACTCGTTAACTAAAATATGTTTTATAATAATGTATCTAATAATATAAGATACCTATAATTTATGGTAAATGTCTATTTTTAATGCAGGTCTATCACATAACTGAAAGGATTGATTGATGACTTGAAGAACTTAAATTGCATGGATAAAGAGATGGTCAAACTTAGAGAAGAGATGTCGGTGCAATCCAAACCGGAACACTGTTCGGTAATTGGGTTATATCTGGAGCTACAGATCTCAGATTTAGGTCCAATTTATATGGATGGAAAGGTAAGACATAGGCCTACAACTTTCATATGGAGCCCAAGATCTAAAAAGGCCATTATCAAGTCCAAATTGTAGCAACAACAAAGAAGCCCGAATCTGTCTTCCAGCCCGAGCACTGTTCGGTATTTTGGCCATATCTGGAGTTCTAGAAGTCCAAATGAGCTGAAGTTTTTACACAAGAAAGCTGAGACAATTGCCTACAACTTTCATGTTTACAACTGGCTCCAATGAGTTGAATGTTTTAACAATATATAATCTGATTGGAACCTCCTTTGTGTGTGGTTTCCAAATCAATAATAAGAGTTTATACTATACTTGTTTGATATACCATTAGTGGAACCTCTAACCTTGACATTTGTTATTATTATTGTTTAATCCTTACATTAATATTCCATATCCAAGTTCTCATCATCATCTTCTCTTCTTCTTCTCTTTCTTTATTATTATTATTATTATTATTACTAATACTATTATTATTATTA
>NW_011500588.1:43845-44039 GCF_000495115.2 Populus euphratica
TTGACATACTATTAGTGGAACCTCTAACCTTGACATTTGTTATTATTATTGCTTAATCATTACATTAATTTTCCATCTCTAAGTTCTCATCATCATCATCTTCTTCTTCTTCTCTTTCTTTATTATTATTATTATTATTATTATTATTATTATTAGTACTACTACCACTATTATTATTATTATTATTGTTGTTG
>NW_011500588.1:44089-66996 GCF_000495115.2 Populus euphratica
TTATTATTATTATTATTATTATTATTATTATTGTTATTATTGTTATTGTTGTTGTTATTGTTATTGTTATTGTTGTTGTATTATTGTTATTTATAATTTGTACAAATAACCTCCCTGTGGTTCAACCCCGGTCTTGCCGGGTTATTTATTACTTCGACACTCCTACACTTGGGAGAAGACATCAATCTTTTAGTCGTGTCAAGTTTTTGGCGCCGTTGCCGGGGAGGTATGTTCTTGTATAAATTATAGTTTTTATTTTATTTTCTCTTTTCACTTTTCTTGTATATAACTTTTTTTCTTTTCTTTTGTTTCTTTTTATTTTTTTTTTCCTCCTTCTTTTGCTTTCTTCTTCTTTTTTTATTCCTACACGTGCATGAGAGTGTGGTCACGTACATTAAGTGGTAGACTTTGTAGGATATCCTCATCATTTTCAGAAAATATGGCTGAAGAAGATAATCAATCACGTCATAATGAAAATAATGAGAATAACCGTGCTAGAACACTTAGAGACCACATGAATCCCACAAGAACAAGTGCACCATCATGCATAGTTTTTCCTCCTGATGCATCTCATTTTAATTTTAAACTAGGTATTATTCAACTTTTACCTTCTTTTCATGGTTTGGAATTGGAAAATCCATACTTGCATTTAAGGGAATTTGAGGAGGTGTGCAACACATATAATAACTTAAATTGTAGCATGAACACCATCAGATTAAAGCTTTTTCCTTTTTCATTAAAAGATAAAGCTAAAACATGGCTACAAAATTTGAGACTAGGATCCATTCGTGCTTGGGATGAAATGCAACAACAGTTTTTGAAGAAGTTTTTCCCATCTCATAGAACAAACTCTTTCAAAAGACAAATCACCACTTTTACTCAAAAACCAGGAGAAACATTTTACAAATGTTGGGATAGGTATCGAGACTTGCTTAATACTTGCCCCCATCATGGTTTTGAAACATGGAGATTGGTTTCACATTTCTATGAAGGGTTAACACCTAAAGATAGGCAAATGGTTGAATTGATGTGCAATGGAACTTTTGAAGATAAAGACCCTGATGAAGCAATGGAGTACTTAGACTTGTTAGCTGAAAATGCTCAAAATTGGGACACTGCGGGTACTTATGAGGCACCGAGTAAAACTCAACCTCACACATCTAGTGGAGGCATGTACAACCTTAGGGAAGATCATGACCTTCAAGCCAAGTTTGCATCTTTAGCTAGAAAAGTCGAGGCACTAGAATTAAAAAAGAGTGGTCAATTAAAATCTGTTGAAAACATTGTGTGTCAAATCTGTGAAAAAAATGAACACTCAACCAACGATTGTCCAACCTTGCCTTCTTTTAAAGAATGTCTCCATGAACAAGCCCATGCTTTAAACAGTTTCCAAAGGGCGAACCACAACCCATACTCCCAAACATACAACCCTGGTTGGAGGAATCAGCCAAATTTCAGTTGGAAGAGTGAGAACAACAATGCACAAACTTCACAACCACCGTTTCAAGCACACCGTAATTTCCAAAATTCTCATGGATATGCACCTCCTTATGCTCCACCTCCTAGAAGAAATCTTGAGGAAACATTGCATGCATTCATTGAAAAGCAAGAGACAATCAATACTCAACTTGCTCAAAACATGATAGATTTTAAAGATACTCTTGCTAAATTAACATCTACTCTCAGTTTCCAAGAGAAAGGTAAGTTTCCATCTCAAACACAACAAAATCCCAAAGGGCAATACAATGCAAATGCAAGTAGTTCCGGAAGCCAACACATGGATCAAGTCAAATCAGTCACTACTCTGCGCAGCGGTAAGGTTATTGAAAAACCCTCTCTTGAACCTTATGAGAAAGATGATGAGTCAATATTTGAGGGTAAGGAAGGGGTTGAATCTGAAAATTGCAAAGAAAAGACTGATTCACCGCCAGCACTTCCATTTCCTCAAGCCATGACCAAACAAAGGAAAGTCAATCACAATTCTGAAATTTATGAAATTTTCAAATAAGTAAGGATCAATATACCTTTGCTGGATGCAATTAAACAGGTTCCGTCCTATGCTAAATTTTTGAAAGATCTATGCATTATGAAGAGGAAACTGAATGTGAAAAAGAAAGCCTTTCTAGCGGAACAAGTAAGTGCCATTCTTCAAAACAATAATGCTTTGAAATATAAAGACCCTGGTTGTCCTACAATTTCCTGCTTTATTGGAGAGCATAAAATTGAAAAAGCCTTACTTGATCTTGGTGCTAGTGTGAATTTACTTCCATATTCAGTTTTTCAGAGTCTCAATCTAGGTGAGTTAAAACCAACTTTTATATCTCTTTTACTTGCCGATAGATCTGTAAAAGTGCCTAGAGGAATAGTCGAAGATGTGTTAGTACAAGTCCATAAATTCATTTATCCTGTGGATTTTATTGTCTTGGACACACAACCTGTTGAAGCATGTAATTCATTTCCTGTTATTTTAGGACGTCCATTTCTTGCAACTTCTAATGCATTGATTAATTGTAGGAATGGACTGATGAAGCTATCATTTGGAAACATGACATTGGAGATGAATATTTTCAACATTTGCAAGCAACCTGGAGATGATAATGATTTACAAGAAGTAGATCATATTGATGAATTAGTCTATGATCAACTTGATTCTACTTTAAGTAAAAATAAATTGGATGAATCTGAAGATTTGCAAATGATTTATTCTGAGGAAGAAATCACGGATGAAACAAGCACCGAAAATGTTGATGCGAATCTTTTGTCAATAACGACAACAGATTTGACATCTGACATTACACCAATCGATGATTACTTTCCTAACGAATCCTTACTTTCTCTTAGTCCAATGCCTTGGTATGATAAAAATATCAATTTTCTTGCTTTAGGAGATTTGTCAACTGATTGGAGTATTCAAGACAAAGAAAAGTTTTTGAACGAAGTGAAGAGCTTTTATTGTGATGACCCTAACTTATTCAAATATTGTCCTGATCAAATATTTCAAAGATTCATTCCCGACAATGAGGTAAGTAGTGTCATTAAACTTTGTCATTCTGAAGCATGTGGAAGTTATTTCTCGTCAAAAAAGACAACTGCAAAAATCTTTCAAAATGGATTTTATTGGCCCACCATGTTCAAGGACACACATGTATTCTGCAAAACTTGTGAAAATTGTCAAAAAATTGACACTGGTCAAAAAGTTTTGTTTTATGATTCTCAACTCTATGCATTCTCTAAAGAGCAAAGATTAAGATGGACCAATCCTTATAGGGCCTGTGATATTGAGAATTCAATGAATGACAATGATTTTAAGGAAAATGGACATCGTTTGAAAGCTTACTTTGATAATTTTCCTAGTGAAAATGAATCAGCTGGTTTTAATAATCTTGTAGATAAAGGTTGATTATTTTGTTTTTCTCACATTTTCTTTCTTGTGTTTCTTTTTGAGTGATTTTTGCTAGTTTCTCTCACCCCGGTCAAATGGCGGACAACGGTACTCCGTGACTTAAGTCGGTTCTTTCAGTTTCCCATAATAACTGATATTTGTGTATATATTTATGCAATTCTTTGAATCTCTCTTCCAATTCTCATTTGAAAATGGACACTAATGTTGAAAAATTGAAAAAGTATTTTCCCGCTGTGCCTCAAAATGTGATTACAAAAATTTACCGTACTAGATGTGCAAGATTGAGATTGTTAATGAATCATGGAATTCCTGAAGATATTCGCTGGTTGATTGAAGCAAAGGTCCGATTATCAGGTGAGTCCTCTAACTTTTTCATTTCACACATGCCTGGAACAGGTAAAAGCACTTTTGTAAAGAATTGATTTGCTTTCGTAAATAAACAAAAATCAATGTTTGAATTTTTTTCTGGAATCATGAAAACCATTGAATTTGGATTGCTTTTGTAGTGAGCGAAATATATGTTAATGGGAAGATAAAGAAAGTTGATTGCCGACAAAAAGCAATTAAAATTATTGACTTATTTTTCAAATTTTACAATCCATTCACAACAAACTCGTGCTCTAATCAATAGATAAAAGACATACTTCTTAATATTAGTAATTGGTGCAACCCTGACCTAGCATCAAAATATTATAAGTCAATAATAGAAGAAAAGAACCAAAAAACCATGTATATGATAAATAAATAAATAAAAAGCAACAAATAGAGAACATAAAAATGGAAATGGTATATTAAAGAGCATAAACATGCATGGAATGTGCTAAGAAAAATTAAAAACACAAACAATAGATAAATGCAGTTTTCAAATTTAAAACAGATGTAAGAGTCAAAGGATGGACCTGAGAAAGAGTGAGTGAATGGAGTTCATTAGGAAAGAGATTTTGATTTGCATTTTCAGTGCTATTATATCACTCTTTTATGGCCGGGTTAATAACATCTTTGTAAACAATATTATTTGCATAGTCAGTAGGCTTCCTTTTATCAGTGAGTGTGATTATCTTGAGTCTTTTTCTTTCGATGCAACTCTTGAAAGTTGGTCATTAGTAAAAACTTGGTCTCTAAGAAAAACTCCAGTAATTTTTAATGATTACCCCTAGCTTTTGTTTATCGTCATTGCATAGCATGGGCGAACACAAAATTATCTCCTCTTGATTATGCATGCACATTTCTCATCGTTTACTGAGAATATAATTCTTGGAATGAACACAGGGTTGCCAGTAATTGGAACCTGTTAGTATTTGCGCTTCAGTGACTTTCTCAGCTAGTTGTGTAATTAAAAGCCTCGTTTTATTACACAAACCTACTGAAGAATTCAAATTATGTAATAACATGATTGACATTCCTATTTTCATTGAGAGTTTATGTGAAGAAACACCATGAAATTCAAGCTGATTGATAAATTCGGTTAGGTACAATAAATCAGCATTTTCAGCATTGCTTGATGATGTGCGTACATTATCATTGCTTAAATAAACATGCTTGTTTCTAGTGACTATTGCTCTCTCTTGAGAATAAACAGGATCCAGGTGATGGTTGTTGATTTAAGGGTAAGCTGCATAAACTATAGATGCAATGAGGTTGGAATTTGTATCTAGAAGTAGTTCTGCTGATATCTTGATCAAGGATGCATCATAGTCATCTTCGAATGGGATGGCAGATATTTCTCCATCGTTAAACATAATAATCCATTTGGTAAACAACTATAGCTTTTTTTTCTCGACATCACTTAGCACATTTAATGAGAGTTGCATGTTTTCATTTAGAATTAAAAGTTTAAATTATTGTCACAGTGGCGAGCTAGTCAAAGAGGTTTGGATGATAACTTGTTTTTTCCCTTCAGGAACAACTATTAAGATTTGAATGTACAGATCGTTGAATTCAAGCACTGCACATCATGAACGATCCAATGCCTCAAAGCAACATCAATTACTCATTGGAGCTTCATCCCAAACAACAAAAGATGTCATTTCAAAGAGATGTGAAAGGTCTGTGTTCTTTTATATCTCGCATGATGAGGTTTCAAAAATGGTGAGTGGAATCTAGAAGCGCGATCACCTAGCAATAATAATGATGTTGTTCCAGATGAGGCAACTGTAAGAACAATCTAATCTTTAGACTGATTTTGCTTATTACTGTATGCCATAAAAAAGTCTTTCTTGTTCTTCCATGCCAATGGACAAATACTAAAGCTTGCTTGCTTTCCATGACAACTGCAACAACATATTCATGGACATTTCTTTGGCACTGGTTAAGCAATGGGAAAGCTATCGAATGTTGGGATCTAAGATCAACTACATCATAGTTAGGTTCCTCTCTTAGTAACTCGTTTTTTATTTCTGCAATCAGGCATTGGAAGCTTATGCTTTTCGAGAGCAATTAATGTTGCATTGAATAGCGATTGAAGTTCAGAAAACACAGTTTCTAAGCTCATCATCAGACATTAAAAGATTCGACATGTTCAAAGTTAATCTAAAACGATATAAAACACCATCATCCATGAATCTCCAGAACTGAAGAAACAAACCATTTAGGTCACTAACTTCACAGAAAAGAACCAAATTGACAAGAACTGTAGTGGAGATGTTACTGTTGCAATAGCCTCATATAAAGCATCTACCCATTCGTCTCCTAAAAAATCCAAATATTTTGCAAGCAAGCTGGAACGTAGAATACATAATTCCTGAAACTTTAAGGTCATCAAAACTTAATGCCCCTTTAACATGGCTCGAAAGAAATCTTAGAAAATACATCTCTCCTTCTGTAGGAAAAACATATGTTAGACAACCAAGATTATACCTTTTTTATCTTGTGGTCCACTCTAAATCCCATACAAATGTTAAACCACAACAAATTCACGATTCTTAGTTAAACCACCAGATAAAATAAGGGCCAAGGACTAAAAGGGTAAGCCTTATTGTGGGCGTGACTGTCATAAACCATCCAGAATCTTAGTTAAACCACCAGACCAACAAATTCACGATTTGGAAATGTTCGATTCAATTTTTGGCATGACTTCACGGGGCCTTAAAGATGACTATTACAAGGTGATCCTCTCAAAGTGGATGCAAACCGAATCCCAACTCAGCACAATTCACATGACTAATTTCCTTGCCATGTTTCAAAGGTCTACAACCCACCTGTGCCGTGTAGGAAAATGCATGTATACATTTTCTGCTCGTTATTTATTCAAAGAAATAGTTGATTATGATTGTGTTTGTTTATTTGATTATGTCCAATATTCATAAATGAACATCAGCCAACTCAAGCTCATGAGCTACCTTCAAATTATCAAATAATACTCTCCTCGGATATTGGACTTCACTGGCAGGTGGGAAGTGATGATCAAAGCTTTGCAATGGCATGCCCAGGCAAGTTGAAACGAGCAGGGAGCTTCAATTCTTCCCATTCTTCATCATCTACTTTTGAAAAGTATTCCTCAACCACAGCTTCACTGATGAGATCCAATTGAGAAGGTTCCCACTGAATAAACGTATGGGAAGATGGAAATTTTTATATCTCATCAGCAAAGAAGAAAACAAAACCTACATGTAGAATCTTGAAGGAAAGTTGGGGAGGTTTGAAGGATCTAAGATGCAGAGATAAAGAAAGAGAAAGCTTATTACACCTTTGGGTTCTTATCCTTGTCCAACAGTATAGCTCTACAACCCTGCATTAGAAAGCTAGGTCTTAGAGATATTGTCAACAAACAATAAAAGGTTGAAAAAGGAAATATTTGATTCGGCTGAAAACAAACCTCAAAGAAATCCTTGCTAAGCTTTCCCTGCATGACATGACAAACCATTCGAAATTCTTGAACCAGACATTGACCGACACCTTGGAGCCTGCCTTCTCTGATCTGGAACCACAGTACCAAAGCCATCTTTCAAGTCACAATATTATAAGCTCCTCAATCACATAATATCTGACTTCTGTCTCTATCATAAAGTGGAAAAGGTATTCTTCAAATCCAACAGTTTCTCTGATCATATCCCTCAATGATCAATTTTGAACAATTTACATCTTTTAGTTTATTACTTATGCATGTCGATTTTAATGACATCTAATTTCATGGATGGAAGAAAAAGTCACTACTCCAAATGTCCCAAACAAAACGGAGGTGAGTATTGTGATCCTCTTGAACCATGAGTATGATGCAAAATGTTTTCTTCTTTTACTCGAATAACTAACATAATACTTTTTTTATCAAGAAATTGATGAAAATAACTCAATCAATGGTATGCTGCAGTCGTACAGATTTAAGAGAGATTTTAAGACTTGTAGGAGAAGCCTTTTTCAGTGATTGAATGGCTGCAGAGAACCAATCCTCTGTTATATTCACAGCTTCCTTCTCCTGCGACATAGGAAGCATAGAAAGTCAATTTATTACCATAAGTCGTATCCATGACGGCACAACTCAACACAAATGAAAAAAAAAAAAAGAGCACTCAGTTAACAGTGTAAAAAGCAACTATCTTACGCATCATGAAGAGAAATTTATACTATTTTTCTCTGAATAAAGCATGCAAACATCTTCAACTTACAAGGGCAGACAAAATCGCTTCAACAGTTCTCAGAGAAAAGCATTTGTCAATAACATCCAACCTACAACCAAGTAATAACAGAAAATGAGGATCTGGGAAACATACAGCAGTCTACATATGCAATATGGCACCGTGAAGGAGTAAACTCCTTGTTAGTTGAGTTTATGAACGTATATAACTCAAGGGATTGCTCTATCTTTACATGTATGCTACTCTCTTGACAAGCAAATGATACTAAAAACTACCAAACTTCAGAGCATTTATATGTGCGAAAAATATCAATTTAGCTATCAAGGGATGAAGTAGTTGTTTACAGTTTGGAAAAGAATCTCAAAACATAACATTAAGTATAACATGTCAAGACTAACTCCCAGACAGTCTCCATAAATATTCAGGAAATAAGTTGCATTGATAATGAAACCAAACAATTAAACACATGAAGAAATATCTAGATTTAAACATATCACACTTGCACATGCCCTGAGCTAGCTGCTACTGACAAATGTAGTCTGTCATGTCATGACAAAACTTTCACACACAATGTTGATAAATTAGACAGAATAAGATTGATGGATGTCAAATTAAAAAAAAAAACTCACCAATGATAAGCACTTCTACCCTTCAAATATGGTCGCTCAGAGTATTCATCAATAATTGCCGAAATCCTGGCTGGATCACTGGAGTCTAAGTTGACCAATGCTTTTTCTAACAGAGGCAATTTCTGTCAATCAAGAAATACACCTTTTTAAAAAAAGCACTCTGCCAATTAAGAAAGAAAACATGAACACCTACCAATTACACGTACTCTGAAACACTGGAATGCATATTAAGATATAAATATTTTTATCAAACACAACAAACTGGAAGAAGGAATTTTTCAGAGTGGATGAAACAACATCCTACTAACAATAAACTTGAATGGACAATAACATGGTTTTGAACTTTGACAAATATCCAGAGATTAATTCAACATCTGATATATCTCAGCTTGCACTATAAATCAAAAATCTTTCCATCTGTGAAAACAGATGCTAAAAATGTTAGAAGTTGTTTACCACCGTTAAAGATTCCATCAGTCTAGATAAAATGAATGTGAATAACTTTTCAGCAGCTTCATAGAGATTAAATGAAATCAAATCACATGCAATGCAGCTTAAGTTGAAGGGTAACTCAAATTGTTCAAGGAACTTGATGCAGTGAAGTCTAGATCAACTCAGGTTCTGCAAGCATGATATGTCTGTGCCAGCTAATATTACCATGACAGTAGAGAAGAAATTGTAACATCCATGTCAGGAGCTGATAAATGAACAAAAACATGTTACACATGTTATCACCTCAGGCTAACATAATATTTTAACTTTGCTCTTCAATTTTAGAGCAGACACATTTTATGATTTCAGTGCAATGGGGAATTACCGCAGATGGGACAAGGTGAGTTGCAAGACCACACAAGAGCATTTCAGCACCATCCAACCTTGCACCTGTAAGCCCAACATATTCTCCTGCCACAATATGCAGAATGATGATCCTAATAAACAAATGAGATCCAAATCTATAAGTTTCACAAGAAGCAAGACAAAATGAATTTCTCAAGCATGCAAACGACAAATTTTATAAAACATTTGGTAAATTCTCAAAAGCATGATTTTATTTTTAGATACAAAAAGAATGAAAGATAACTAGTAGATAAATTTAGAGTTCCAGCAAAATTTGTTGTCGTCAATTGAAGTGGAAGTACACATATTTTTTGTTAGAATGAAACCACTAAATTCTGCTTCGTCAATTCTTTACTTCAAATGAGTTGCTGGTATGACTCCAGCTCATTGGGCAGTTCGATTTTTGTGTTTTCCTTTTTTTCCAACTCATGTATGTTCAGACCACTTCAAGGCTCCTAATGTATTCCAGCCACAATGAGAAACATCATATAACCTAACCATGACATCGAAAGGGCAGTGTGAAATGATATGGCTTCCATGAAAGCATAACAGTGTCTAAACTCTAAAGCCTATGCAGTAGCGAAGAAGCTGAACTTCATCTTCTTTTTTTGTAGAAAATGAAAACGAAAAAATTGTTTGAAAATATCTCTTATAAGCCTGTAAAACAAGGATGCAAGTGTCATTACCAAAGAACCCAGGAAGCCTTGACAAGTAATAAGAGGCACCTACATCAGGGAAGAGACCCAGGGCTGTTTCAGGCATTGCAAAGACCTGCAGAACGTAATAATAAATAAGGTTACCATGCAAGCTCCAAGAGTTGGGCCCTCATTCTCTTGGCTCATCACCAAATGAGCAAAATAATTCACCATAATCGATGGAAAATTGATTAGTTAGCAAGAGAGACTCCTCTAGTCCTTGAGACTTGAAAAAAAGAACAGAAGATATTTACTGAATTCTCAGTTGCAACACGGAATCTTCCATGTATCGAAGCTCCAGCCCCACCTCCCATGACAATCCCATCAAGAATCGAAACCTAGAAATGAGAAGGATAATTAGAGACGTCGCTATTTGGAAGCTCATTTCATTCAGGGCGGGGGGGGAGAAAGAGAGAGTTACCTGTGGTTTAGTGTATGTTGCCATAATGTAGTTGAGAGTGAATTCCTTGCGAAAGTATTCAGCGCCAGACTTCCAATGAGCTGATTGATGCATTGTATAGCTGAGATGAGAAAGAATGTCTACTATTTATGATTAATGAAGAGTACAAGGGGACGCAACCTTCGCGGATATCACGAACCACTGCAGCAACATCGCCACCGGCACAAAAAGCTCTTCCATTTCCCTACCAAAAAAGAAGAGGGAAATAGTGAATTACTAGCAAGAAATAGGAAACACACATGAATTAGTAATGAAGTACCTTGAGGAGAAGCAACTTGACATTAGGATCCTTCTCATAAGCAAGGAAGAGCTCGAACAAACGAGAAACCTACCATTTTTATCATTATTATAAATAGTAAAATTACATTTAAGATTAAAAAAAAAAAAAAAAGAGGAATAATACGATACCATTTGATGGGAAAGAGCATTCAATTGCTTAGGCCTGTTCAGTATCAGGGTTTTTGAGAAGGAGTTGTCTTCTACTAGAACCTGAGAAATCAAATTCAATTTTTTAAAAGAAGAAAAAATAAATAAATCATTTCTTCAATTCTCCGGGGGGAAAACACAAATAAAGAAGAAAAGAGAGGTAGCAGCTACCTGGTCGAGGAGGGGGGGATGGGGCTTGGAGGAAGCCATTCTTTTGCGTTTCAGTGTAGTCTTCAAACACTGCCCTTCCTCTGGTAGTCTATTTATTATATTTATATGCCGATCAATCGGGGGTTAAGAAGCTAACAACATCTCTGCGTGTGACCCATTTATAAAGTAACTCGATACATACATATTTTCCAGAGGAAATTATTAGTATTAAAAAAAAAAAAAAAAAAAGCCAGGTGATAAACACAGTGTATTATTACGATATTTTTTTATATTGTTTTTTTATATATAATTTTTTTATTATGATATTTTTTAAAATTATTTTAATTTATTTTAATTTTTAATATTGAGTTAATTAAAAAAATTATTTATAATTATTTATAATTTTTCTTTATATTTTATTTTTATATAGTTGGTGTAGTTTGCGGGTTTATTGAGATTATCCAAGTTGCTCCAATTTATGGATTTAAAGGGTTTTATTTAATTGAATTTGATTTTTTTATAATTTATTTTTTTATTATATTATTAAAAAAAAATAATTTTAAAGAAAAATCATGTTATTAAACTTTATAAAGTAACAAAAATTAAAAGATATAACATGAATTATTGTTCACCCAATACTCATTGCAATGTGAATTGCAATAGGAATCCATATTGTCCTACTTTTTTTTTATTTATTTATTTTTTTGTTTTTAAATTTTTGTTATGGTTTTTTTAAAACCTATTTTTGTCACTTTCATCTTTTAAAATTAAGATCGTTAAGAATTTAGCTTTGTAATTTGCTTCTTTTTATTTTTTCTTTATACGAGGTCTGTGTAATTTACAAGTTTATCACGATAACTCAAGTTGTCTAGATTTACGAGTTTGGTGGGTTTTTTTTTAATTGAACTTAACTTTTTTATAGTTTATTTTTTTCTTATATAAGTAAATAAATATTTTAAAAAAATTCATGTTATTAAAATTTATAAAAAAAAATAAAGGGTATGAAGAAACTATTATTCACCCACACACATTTCAATGTGAATGATAATAGTAACCCACGGTATTTTGCTTTTTTTTCTTTCTTTCTTTATGTTTTTAAATTTTTGTCATGATTTTTTTTTCAAATTTTTTTTGTTAATTTTATCTTTTAATATTGGAATGGTTGATAATTTGGCTTCATAATTTATTTATTTATTATTTTACATTTCTATAAGGTTAGCGTGATTTGTAGATTTGTCAAGTTAACCTGGATTGCCCTGGTTTATGAATTTGGTGGGGTGTTTTTTTTTTAATTGAACTTGACGTTTTTATCTTCTATTTTTTCTCATATAATTAGAAAAAATGGTTTCAAAAACAAATTATGTTATTAAACTTTATAAAATCTATGGATCTATTCACAGATTTGGTTGGTTAACTTAGTTCGCGGGTCTAGTAAGTTTAGCTTTTTTAAATTAGATTTTTTTATCCTTAGATACTAGGTTAATTGAGAATTAAATTTTATAATTGGTTTCTTTTTACCTTTTATAAGGTTATCGTGATCTAAAAAATATCTTGGTAATGGGTTGGTGTTTGATTTTGCAATCTTCTATTTTTATTATCATGTAGTTAAATAAAAAATAGATTAAAAAAAATTATAATACCAATAAAGTCCATAACTCAGTTCACAGGTTTTGTATATTAGCATGCTTACCTGCTTCACAAGTTTAACAAGTTTACCCACCAATATAATATTTTTTTTTCTTAGTCTTTTAATTGCTTTTAATTTCTTCATTTTATTTCAGCATTTAATATTAGATTGATTGGAAAATGGACTACATTATTGATTTTTTTTTTCTTTCTAGAGATAATTATCTTAAATAAATGTCTATTTTTAGTTTGGTACACAATTTTGTGAGCATCTATTTTTATTATTTAATTAAATAAAAAAATATAAAAAAAAAGTTATTAAACCCAATAAAGTCCATGACTCGGGTCCTGGGGGGGAGCGAAGTCAATCCAATCTGTCATTGTCTCAATATTTTTTTTTTAAAAATTATCATCTTGAAGTTTTTTTAAGAGTTAAATCATGTATTTCCATCCTCTTTTAATTAACAAAAACCTAATTAGTTAAATCATGTTTTTATCAATAATCAATATTGCATTTAAATATATGAAAATGATCGATTTAAGTCGAGCTAGCTCTAACATAGTTTAATTAAAAATTTGAGTTAAGTAAGAAGTTGAGTCGAAATGTTTTAAAATCAACTCACTTAGTTAGATTTAATAACACTGTTAAAAAATTATCTGTGCTTTTAATATTTTTTTTACATTTTAAAAAAAAAATGATAATGACTTGTGACATAGCGCAGGTCAATATACCAGTAAGAAAAGCTAAATGATATGGAGAAAATACTATAGCTTTCCTCACAAAACACTGTGGATTGCTACAGTGTTTTTCCATGTTATTTTTTTTACACGTGTTTTTTGTATGATTTTTTTCAAAAAAAAATATTTTATTTTTTTAATATTGAGATGATTGAGAATTTATTTTTATATTTTTTTTTATTTTGTTTATCTATGAAATTAGTGTGATTTGCGGGTTTATTGAGGTAATCTAGTTTGCCCCAATTTATGAATGTGATGCATTTTTTTAATTGAACTTAACATTTTTATAATCTATTTTTTTCTCTTATTGTTAAAACAATAGTTTTAGAGAAAAATCATGCTATTAAACTTTATGAAGTAACAAAAAGAATATAGGGGAAATCACTATTCATCCAATACCCATTACACTGTGGATTACATTATAAGAAAAGCTAAATAATATGAGGAAAGCACTATAACTTTCCTCATAAAACATTATGGATGGCTATAGTGTTTTCCTACATTTATTTTTACATATTTTTTTTGTTATTATTTTTTTCAAAATTATTTTTATCGATTTGATTTTTTGATATTGAGATGGTTCAAAATTTAGTTTTGTAATTTTTTTCTTTTTATTTTGTCCTACTATGAGGTTAGCATGGTTTGCGAGTTTGTCAAGATAATCCCAGTTGCTTTAGTTTATGGATGTGGTGTGATGTTTTTTTATTTATTGAACTTGATTTTTTATATTTTTTTAGTATTCTTAAAAAAATAATTAAAAAATCATGTTATTAAACTTTATAAAGTAATAAAAATTAAAGGATGTGGGGGCAACCACTGTTCACCCAACACCCAATAGTAATCCAGTGTTTCGTTTTATCGATTTCTTCTTTTAAAATTAAAATTATTGAGAATTTATCCCTGTAATTTACTTCTTTTTATTTTGCCTTTATATGAGGTTGGCATGGTTTTTAGGTTTGCCAAGGTAACCCATGTTGCCCTAGTTTTATGAGTTCGACGAGTTTTTTTTAATTGAACTTGATTTTTTTTATAATTTATTTTTTCTCATATACTTAAAAAAATAGTTTTCATGAAAAGCCATGTTATTAAATTTTATAAAATAAAAAAATTAAAGGTGTGAGGAAATCATTATTCATCCACATATATTGCACTATGAATGACAATAGTAATTCACAGTATTTTTCTTTCTTTCTTTTTTCTTTATATTTTTGAATTTTTGTTATGATTTGTTTTTTAATTTTTTTTGTCAATTTTATCTTTTAACATTGCGATGGTTGAGAATTTAATTTCATTATTAGTTTATTTTTATTTTACCTTTCTATAGGTTAGTGTGGTTTGCGAATTTGCTAGAGTAACCCGAGTTGCCCTGGTTTGCTAGTTTGGTGAGGTGTTTTTTTTTTTTTCATCGAACTTGAGTTTTTTATTGTTTATTTTTTTCATGTAATTAAAAAAATAGTTTCAGAAAAAAGTTATGTCAGTAAACTTTACAAAAGTTCATAAACTTATTCACAAGTTTGGCTGATTAACTTGGTTCACAGGTCTAATATATTTTTGTAGACATCATTTTGAGCACATAATATCTAACAAGTACACGTGTATAAATATATAATTTTATTAAATATATGACTGAGTATAATTTCTATCGAATATATTCTTTCAATTAATAATTGTTTTAATTTTAAAATGTATTAGACTAAACATAGCCGTCGTACAATCACTTAGATTAATATTTTTAGAGTATTACAATTAAATTTTTATGAGTATTTCATTTTAATTTTTAATAGGAAGTATTGAATTATATTTTAAACCTAAGAGTATCACTTAATATGCTATTTATTACCTTACCTTATCATATTTTTATTTTCATCCTCTTTTAATTAACAAAAACCTAATTATCTTGAAAAGAATATTATACAATAAGCATGATTAACTATAGATTGAAACAGCAAGTTTATGTTTTTAACCTTTAAAAAACTCAAAAGAACTAGCCTTGAAGGAGAAAATAATTTTTTCACTTGATTAATTTGTTATTCTAGAATTGTTTAAGGCATTTTAGTCTTTTTGTAGTTTTCTTGCATAGTTAAATTACTTGATTGTCCTTAAAAGCCATAAAAAACGCTTAACTATGGTCAAATGGTGTTTTTGATATTTTACCTTTTTAAGTATAATGTAATATTGCTTTTAAATTTAAAATTCTCAATGCTTGACTATAAGAGCTTGTTCGTTATTTCACATTAATTTACTGATAATAGCTTTGTAATTCTAGATGAATGATGGTATTTAATAAATAAAAAAATAAAAAAAATTGATAACACTTATGTCGCACATATAAGTTGCTCATCTATCTTCATGCACTACATGTAACTAACTATAGTGATCGAAATTATTGTGCCACCATGTCATTCAATTCTTCTTGATGTCCTCTTCCTTGCTTGTCATGCTCACCTAATCAACGAGCCTCTAGTTTTGTGCCAACATTCTTTTTTTTTTCTCTCCTTCTAAAAATTCACACTTTGTCCTCCAAATTTGTTGATTAGTCCTTTTTTTCTTTGGATTGGGTTTTTTATTTTTTTTATTATAATTAATTTCAAAAATTAAGTTTTTTTTAATTTTATTCTTTAATTTTTTAATTTATCAGATTTGATCCCTTTATTTTATTTTTTCTGATTTGATGCTCATTCTTTTTATCACATTTTTTTTCGCTTTACTTTTTTTTTTCTTTGGTATTTTTTTAGATTAAGATTTTTTTTTAATTTTATTCTTCAACATTAAATTAGTTGAGAATTGCGCTTTTTGATTGAACCTGAGTCTATGATTTCATGAATTGTGAATTTAAAAGATTTGTCCAAGATTTCTTAGCTTTCCATATTATTAAATTAGGGTTGCCTTTTTTATATTATTACATTAATCAAATTTATTAGCTCAATTGATTTAATGACCCGAGTCTCTAAATGTTTTTTACTTCTTTAGAAATCTTAGCATCACCTAAACTCGTTTTCTTATATCTAGAAAATTTGGGCTGCCACGTTGCATTGCACCGACCACTAATATAAGTTTGCTCGAGTTATTTTTTTAATCTTGTTTTAAATTAATTTTTTCTTCACTTTTTTCCTTCAATTTCCAAGTTAGATTTTTTTGACCAATTTATTTTGAGATAAGTTCTATAGTTTTACCACGATCTTATATCTAAATTGCAAGTTAACCATAGTTGGATTTAGTTGACCCAATGCTCCACCTTTTCAATATTTTTAAAAAATATATCATCCAATATATTATCTTTTAAATATTTTTGAAAGTGTTTTGGCATGTGTATATTAGATTTTTAATTTCTTAATATTTTTATATTTGTTTAAAATTAAAAAAAAAAAAAAACTGAGCTTCCTAGTCATTACATCTAGTTCTCGCACGCCATAATATTTTCCTTGTAACTGCTAAATTATTTCCAACCCTCATTTTTTTCTCATCGCGTTACGTTGAATTCATCTCCATCTAAATTTCTATTTCATATTGGCTGGAAAATATTACCATTTGATTAAAGCATTAAGTATATACATTTAGTTAACTCCGCCATCTAGTGTACCCGTGGCCTAATGGATAAGGCGTCTGACTTCTAATCAGGCGACTGTGGGTTCGAGTCCCACCGGGTATGCTCTTTTTTGCACTTAAGGAGGAGGAGGAGGAGCGGAGCAGAGAGAGGAGACCGTCACAATCGCAGATACAAATACAAGAGAGAAGGAAAGGAACGGAGAGGAGCGTGTACATGGCATGCTGTGGAAGGACTCTCTCGTGCGTCTCTCCATGAAGCCGTCGATGCTGCCAGTGATATCAGATTCAACAAGGCAGGCTGCTGTACATTGCTGCGTTTTCTTTTTACTTTTTATTGTTGAATTGTATTGGACAGTGAAAGGAATAGCGTGTTCGATCCAGTACTAGCGAAAAAGAAAAGGAAAGACCATGCCTTTTCTTTTCCCAAACACGCTGCCTCTGCTTCTGCTCCGTTGGGCACTGATCTTTCTTATAAATTAAACATATCATTGATGATGAAATAGCTGGAGTAAAGGAGAGCAATCTACTGCTTTAGAACTCTCTTATAATTTCTGATTTGCAGGAAATTTCCCTACTGCTGACAGTCTTTCTATTTGAGATTTTCATGAGTTGACAAAGATGGTTATTAATTTGCAGAATAAATACTAAAGATGAAATTAGAATTAAAGATTTTATGTGAATTCAGATTTAAATATACATGCATGAAATTATACTTGTTATCTTTATATTAATAGGTTGATAAATAAAAGAAATACTACTATATTTTTATGAAACATATTTGTCAAAAACAAATTAACTAGACTAAACTCTTGAATTGATATCAAAATTTAAGAATTCTTTTCAAATAAAAAAGAATATTAAATATGCTTAAAAGTCCTACTTATCATGTCTCTGATGTGGATGCTTTTATTGAAGTTAGGACAAAATACTATAGTGATAATGAACAGGTTGCTGCGTGTTTACTATTAGCTAGCATGTTACTTAAAGTATGAGAATATAGATGCTTATAATATGATTAAGTATCTTAAAAAGTTGTTTGATGTTAAGGGCATGAGACTTATAAAAAATTGTTCTTGAGAATGGTAATCGAATATTCTAATATAAATACTCATGTGATGTTTAAAAATGAAAACTATCTTACTACTTCACATAGTAGTTCTTGGATATTAGATACTAGATATGTTTTTCACATTTATAATAATGATCAAGAATTAAAGAAAGGTAGAAGATTGCTTAAAGATGAAATGGACATATATGTTGGTAATAGAGGAAGATTTACTGCATTAACCGTAGGAACTTATAATTTAACTCTACCTGGTGGGATGTTTGATAATTATTATTTTGTTCCAGTGCTATCTTGAAACATCAAATTCATTCTTATTTATATTTGAATAGATTTAAATTTATTAGTAAGAACAAATATTTTTTTTTATTATAATGTTCAAATATAGATCAAGTAATTATACAAATGACTTGTATATACTTGATTTAGGGATACCAACATTCAATATAAACATCAAAAGGAATAAATTAAATAATCCTTAGTCATCTTAATTATGGAATTATGGTATTGTAGACAAAATTATATCAATAAAACAAAAATCACTAAACTATATAAAAAATGATATTTTGATCCTTTTAATTATGAATCATGTGGTACTTATGAATCTTTTTTATTGGATAAGATGACCAAAACAACTTTTACTTGAAAGAGTGAAATGTTGATAGAATTATTAGGTTTGATACAAATACATATATATAGATCAATGAATGTTCATTCTGTAGGTGGACATATATATATATATATATATGATCATTTTAGATATAGTTATGTATATTTAATGAAATATAAGTCTGAATCATTTCAAAAGTTTAAAGAATCTAAAAATAAAATTAAAATTCATATTGAAATAAGTATTAAGAAATGGATCAAACTAGTTAATATTTGACCAAATAATTCAAGGATTATCTAAAAGAAAATGAGATTCTCTACACCTTTTAGAACATTACATCAAATGAAATATATTCTCAAGACTAAAACATTAGATATTTAGCGTAAACCTTAAGAAACACAAAATCTCTATAAATTTGGTAAGACATGTCATGCATCAATGAGATAAGAACCTCTCATGAAAACTGTGAATGATATGTTACTTATAATTGATGAGCCTACCAAATATTTGGAAGAAATATATGATATTGACTCCAAGAAATGAATTGAAGCCATGGGCTTCATGTACTAACCAAATTTGAAACTTGGTTGATCCACCTAAAAGAATAAAACTCAATGGATCTAAATGAGTATTTAAGAGAGAGATTAAAATGAAAGGCAATGTACAAACACACAATGCAAGCTTTAAGGAGTAGAAGTATCTAAGTTTGATAGTATAATCAACATATTTGATTTCATAAAAAATATGGATAAACATTGTGTTTACAAAAGATTAGTGAAAACGGTGTCGTTTTTCTAATATTATATATAAATGATATATTATTGTTAAGAAATAACATATCTTTACTTTAATCATTAAAGTTTTGGTTATTTAAGAATTTCTTCATAAATTAATCTGGACAAGTAACCTATATGTTGAATATAAAGATTTATAGAGATAAATCTAAAAGTTTGCTTAGATTGTCTCAATACATGCATATAGACTAGATGATAACTAGATGATAAAATAGCTTAGCATGAAAGAATCTATGATTGGATTCTTATCTATTTTATATAGAACATCTCCATTCAAAGACTTGTGTTCTAAGACATGAATTGAGATAGATATGATGAAAATAACATCTTATACTTGGCTATAAGATTCATTAATGGAGAAGATAAACTAGAAGTTCAACATTGTTTGAATTAAGTTTTTTTTTCAATGAAATGTTAGAAAAATAATAAATTCCAATTAATATATGTTTTATTCTAAATGATAGTGCTTTAATTTTGAAAAGTTTCAAACAAGATAGCACAATTGATTCTACAACCGAATAAGAGTATACCATCACGTTTGACAGAAAAAAAAAGGTTGTTTGGATCATAAAGTTCATCAATGAACTAGTTTAGTTTCTAGTGTTGTTTATCCAATTGCCATGTACTATGATAATAATATAACCATTATATAAGTATAGGAACTATGGTCTCATTAATGATCCAAACAAGCACTCTAGTAATTCTATTTGCTTTTATAAATTAATGAGATAAAAAATATAAAGATAGAGAGAGTTGATTAGCACTTAAAAATACATTTGTATCAAGATTTTATATCATTATTTTGCACTTGAAGTATTAATAACTCCTTAACTAAAGTATCTTTTATAATAACAAGTCAGATACCATAAGATACCTCTAATTTATGGTAAATGTTCACCTTAAATGCAGGTCTATCACATAAATTAAATGATTGATTGATGAGTTGAAGTATTGAAATCGAAAGGACAAAGAAAGGGGGAAGCTTAAAAAGGAGATGCTGGTCTAGTCCAAACTAGAATACTGTTCGGTAATTGGATCATAACTAGAGCTGTAGAACTTGGATTCAGATTTATTTAATATGGATAGAAAGCTAAGACATGGACCTAAAACTTTCATAGAAAGACAAGACTCAATTTTACCATTTGAAAGTCCAAATCTTAGCAACAACGTAGAAGTTCGAATCTGTCCTGCAGCCTAGATATTATTTAGTGTTTAGCCCATATCTTGAGTTCTAGAAGTCCAAATAACCTTAATTGTTTTTTCTAAAAATGTGAGATAATTTTCTAGAACTTTCATGATTTAAGTTTGTTCAAATTCAGACGTTAGCAATGATGTTTTTAGGAGACAAGAAGATAAGGATTGTCACCAAGTTAGGATGTGGTCATCCACTCAACAATTAGTCTTCAAATCAATAGTTTTCAATTTTGACCTATAAAAGGAGGCATTTGCTATGCATTTAGAAATCTTGGTTTTCAAATCAAGATCATGTTTTTTATTTCTTTCTTTATATTTTTGTAATGTTTATGTTTTATTTCATGTTGTATTTTTCTTAATCTTTTGTTTATGCTTTTCATTTCCTTTACTATATTTATGTTCTTATATTGTTTATTTATGTTTCTCTTCTTTATTATGTTTAACTAAGTTTATCATGTTAAGGTGAAAAGTTTACACTAATGGTGGAAGAATAAGTATAGTGTAAACTCAACATAAACTTTAATGTTTAATACTAATATGTTTTATGTGTGTTATCTTGTTCACTCTTAATACTTTGTTTGTTAAATGATTAATCTAGATTTATGTTGTATAACACTTGGTATAACAAACACTTGGCACTTTCATAGCACAACCGTATAGTCTAACCGACACTTGTGCTATGAAAGAAACTTGATTTATTGTTAACATAAGTTATAACCATGAATACACGATAATATTTACAAGTATTAACATTATTCAAATAAGATAACTAATGTAATCATGTTAACCATTTATAATTCAATTGAAACCTCCTTTATGTGTGGATATTAGTTAAGTAATAAAAAGAGTTTATATTATACTTGTTTGAAATATCATTAATAGATTCTCTAACCTTGACATTTGTTTTTATTATTTAATTTTTACATTATTCTTACATCTCAAAGTTCTCTTTAACTTATTATTATTATTATTATTATTTATATATTAAACCTCCACATGGTTCGATCCTGGTCTTGCTGAGTTATTTATTACTTTGACACTCCTACACTTAGGAGAAGACATCAATCTTTTAGTCGTGTCAAGTTTTTTATTTTGTCCATATACTCATTTAACAAGTATTCTTAAACCTTTATTTTCACATACACATTTTAACATATGATTGTGGGTTGTATGATTAGTATTTAAAAGTGTATTTTTATCAAGATTTTAAATTATTATTTTACACTTGAATATCAATAACTCCTTAACTAAAACATCTTTTATAATAACAACTTTAATACTATAAGATACCTTTAATTTAAGGTAAATGTTCATCTTAAACACAGGCCTATCACATAAATAAAAGGATTGATTGATGAGTTGAAGTATTAAAATTAAAAGGACAAAGAAATGACTAAATTTAAAAAAGAGATGTTAGTGCAGTACAAACTAGAACACTGTTTGGTAATTTGGTTATATATGGAGCTGTAAATATTTGATTTAGGTCTATTTTATATGGATGAAAAGATAAGATATAGGCCTACAACTTCATGGGAGTCCAAGATTTAAAAAAGTTGTTTTGAAGTCTAAATTATAGCAACAATAAAGAAGACTGAATCTGTCTTGCAGCCTAGACACTGTTTAGTGTTTAGCTCAAATCTTGAGTTTTAGAAGTCTAAATGACCTCAATGTTTTTTTCCTGGAAAGCTAAGACAATATTTTAGAACTTTCATGTGGAGGTCTAGTTAAAATTCTAACGTTATCAATGATGTTTTATTTAGACAAGAGAACATAATGATTGTCACTAAGTCAAGAGTTGACCACCTACTCATTAATTAGTCATCAAATTAATAGTTTTTAATTTTGGCCTATAAAAGAAGCCACTTTCCATGCATTTAGGAATCTTGGTTTCTAGATCAAGATCATGCTCTTGCTTTCTCTCATTGTATTTTTGTAATGCTTAGTTTTTGTTTTCATTAATATATTATTTATGCCTTTGATATGACTAAAAGATTGATGTCTTCTCCCAAGTGCAGGAGTGTCGAAGTAATAAATAACCCGGCAAAACCGGAGTCGAACCACAAGGAGGTTAATTATACAAATTATAAATAACAATAATACAACAACAATAATAATAACAACAACAACAATAATAATAGTAATAACAATAATAATAATAATAATAA
>NW_011500588.1:67922-68123 GCF_000495115.2 Populus euphratica
TATTTACCATAAATTAAAGGTATCTTATATTATTAGATATGTTATTATATAACATGCTTTAGTTAAGAAGTTATTGATACTTAAAGTGCAAAATGATGACATAAAACCTTCATAAAAAATGAAATTTTAAGTACTAATCAGCCTTTTATTTCATTTCCTTTACTTAGTTAACTTTTATCTTATTTATGTTCTTATCTTATT
>NW_011500588.1:68222-68594 GCF_000495115.2 Populus euphratica
ATGGTGTAAAAATAAGTATAGTGTAAACTCAACATGGACTTTAATATTTGATACAACATGTTTTTTATTTGTTATCTTATTCACTCTTTAATACTTTACTTGTTAAATGACTAATCTAGATTTATGTTGTATAATACTTGGTACAACAAATGTTTGACACTTTCATAGCACAAATCATATGGTATAACCGACACTTGTGTAATGAAAGGAACTTGATTTGTTATTAATATAAGATATAATCATCAATCCCTGACAATATTTACAAGTATTAGCAATATTCGAATAAGATAAATAATGTACTTATATTAACAATTTATAATCTGTTTGGAACCTCCTTTGTGTGTGGTTTTCAATTGAATAATAAGAGTTTAT
>NW_011500588.1:68712-72103 GCF_000495115.2 Populus euphratica
GTTATAATTTATACAATTAACCTTCTTGTGGTTCGATCCCGGTCTTGCCGGGTTATTTATTACTTCGACACTCCTGCATTTGTGAGAAGATATTAATCTTTTGGTCGTGTCATTACACATTGGATTATTAATTATTTATGTTCTTTTGTTAAAGGTAACAATTAAGAAAAAGGGATAGTAAATAAATTAAAAAAAAACAAACAAACAAAAAAAATGAAAACAAAAAAATAATGATAATAAAAATATAGATAAGTTTTGTTTTGTAATCTCCCTAACCTAAGAAATTAAGCCCAAATAAATATTTTAACACCTAATACTCTAAAGTTAATTGACTTGAAAAATTTTAGCCCAACGCTTGTTACATAGGTTAAGGAGAAAAACTTAAAGAAATTAAACATTACACTATCTATATATCAGTATATGCAATCCGAGTTACTAAGCTTGTAGGAGTGTCTCAACACCTAGTACCCTGAGACCAACTTGTCTAGGTGTCATTAACCGAAAGCTTGTTTCATAAGTTAAAGATGCATTGTGTTTTAAGTTATATGTATATATATTAATAAAAAGAGGAAAAAAATCCCAACTCAAGAAAGTTAACGTTAAACATTAGAACAAAAATTTTATTTTTTTCCAAGTAAAGCCCCATAACTATGTGTTGATATATTGAGCATAAAAAAAAGTTTATTAATATCTTATTTAAGAGATATTGAGCAGATATATAAATTTAATGAGAGTTTCTTTATCTGGATAGATTAATGAAAGTTGAATGATGAATGCCTTACTTTGTAAAATTTGCAAATTATTTTTCTATTTTAACGCTTTGATTACTAGGGACTAGTAATATATTTTAATGTTTTGATTACTAGAGACTAGTAATAGGCTGAGTGGGGGGATGTAATTAATACTTAAAAATATATTTTTATAAAATTTTTATATCATTATTTTGCACTTGAAGTATCAATGACTTCTTAACTAAAGTATGTTTTATAATAACAAGTCTGATACCATAAAATACCTTTAATTTATGATAAATATTCACCTTAAATGCAGGCTTATTACATAAATAAAAGGGTTGATTGATTAGTTAAATTACTGAAATTGAAAGGACAAAGAAAGGGTGAAGCTTAAAAAAGAAATGCTGGTTTAGTCTAAACTGAAACATTGTTTAGTAATTGGATTATAATTGGAGCTGTAGAACTTGGATACTAACAGGTTTTGTATTTGTTATCTTGTTCACTCTTAATACTTTGCTTGCTAAATGATTAATCTAGATTTATGTTGTATAACACTTAGTGTAACAAACACTTGACACTTTCATAACACAACCGTATGGTATAACTGATACTTGTGCCATGAAAGGAATTTGATTTGTTATTAATATAATCATGAATACCTGACAACATTTACAAGTATTAACATTTTCGAATAAGATAACTAATATAATCATGTTAACCATTTAAAATCCGATTGGAACATTCTTTGTGTGTAGTTTCTAGTTGAGTAATAAAAAAAGTTTATACTATACTTGTTTGAAATATCATTTGTAGATTCTCTTACCTTGACATTTATTTTTATTGTTTAATCTACACATTATTCTTACATCTCAAAGTTCTCTTTAACTTCTTCTTCTTCTTATTACTATTATTATTATTATTATTATTATTAGTATTATTATTATTATAATTAACCTCCATGTGATTCGACCTCGGTCTTACCAGGTTATTTATTACTTCAACACTCCTACACTTGAGAGAAAATATCAATCTTTTTAGTCATGTCAAGAGTACTAGCCGAAGAGAATTTAGAAGATTCTTTTACTAAGTCACTATCCATACAGAAAATTAATGCTACATGAAGTAATATGGTATTAGATACATGTTTGATTGACTTTAGAGTAAGTGAGAGATTGTTAGTTTAATATGTCATGTAATCAATTGAGTGGTTATATATGGCTTTATTATATTCATGTAACTACAAATTTATTATTAATAAAGGCTTAATTTATCTTTAATACTTATATAATATTAGATTAATGAATCTAAAGTAAAGATAAAGTTAATGAGATAAAAATGTTGTATAAAGAAAATTTTAAAGTTGTTATAATTATGAAATTCTTATGGTTTATGTTCTTGAAATATTTATGGTTTATGCTCTTTTAAATATTGGACATTCATTAGAGTCATTGAAACTCATTCATATTATGTTCTTTCTTTTAGAAAATGAAGAAGTTATTCTCATAAGTTAAGGTATAAGGGATACCTAGAACTAATATGGAGATATTTATCATAAGATATGTATATTGAACTAACTCCCATGAGAATTCCATAAAAATATCATATATTTTTATGAAAAGACTCATGTAACGATTGTGTAAATAATTCTTAAACTCGATATCACCAAGTTATCTTATATAAGGAGTGTTATATTTTGATCCTATTACATATTATCTTGGTAAATGTAACAAATAGACAAACATTTAATATAATATAAACTATATGAAGGTATTTGAATGATCAAAAGAGGATTCATCATCCTAGGCTAATTAGGTAAAATGTTCCACATGTTCTTAAATAGTATTAAGTATTAAATCCTTATATAAGGTGGAATGAGATTTGAAAAGATTTTTAAATCTTATTCAAATAATTAATGACTATAATATTACAAACAAATATAATTTGACATAGCAAACACACTCCATGCTAAAATGTCTAAGTCAGAATATTATTGATAAATGAATAATAATTACACTGAGAAACTGGTTACTGAAAAATTAAATTAAATCACTTATGAATTTTCTAATATTTGGAAGATCGCGATATATTGCTAGAAAATGCACTTAATCTTCAAATATAAATTAATCAATTATTAAATTGATAATAAATTAAATTGTTTGATTTATTTAATTTTATTTATTTAGAATTATAATTTATACTTGGATCAACATATTAGAAACCTAATGGGTCACACATGTTAAGAACCATTAGTTAGAAATTAAACTGGGATAATTAATAAAGTGTGACTTGATTGAAAATAAATTTAGAAATTAAGCACTAGAATGTATTTAATTCACGGATTACAATTCTAGTCCTAGAATAATCAAGTAGGGACTTGATTGATTAAATTTCTATAATTATCCTTTAATAATATACGAATATTATTTAAACGGAAATGATTAATACTTAAAAGTACATTTTTATCAAGGTTTTATGTCATCATTTTTGCACTTGAAGTATTAATAACTCCTTAACTAAAACCTATTTTATAATAATATATCTAATAATATAAGATACCTTTAATTTATGGTAAATATTTATTTTAAATGCAAGCCTATCACATAAATAAAATGATTAATTGATAAATTTAAGAACTGAAAGTGAAAGGACAAAGAGAT
>NW_011500588.1:72879-120175 GCF_000495115.2 Populus euphratica
TGTTATTACTATTAATGGTGGTGCTGTTGTTATTGTTATTGTTATTGTATTATTGTTATTTATAATTTGTACAATTAACCTCCCTGTGGTTCGACCCCGGTCTTACCTGGTTATTTATTACTTCGACACTCCTGCACTTGGGAGAAGATATCAATCTTTTAATCGTGTTGGGCAAATAAAGATTTTATTATTTATAGGGTTTTTGATATTCTCTATAAATATAAAGTTATGCTTCTTATTTTTAAGAAGTTATTTATTAGACAAAAAAAACTATATAAATCATGAAATAAAGAGCTAGTGCTCTAGATATATGAATCACTCCAATAGAGATTTAAAAAATTTCTTACTTGTGATTTATGTGGATTAATATTGGAAAATAGATAATTTAACCCAACTTTCTACAAAATATTTAAAATAAAAAAGTTAAATTTTTAAATAATAAATTTTTAAACAACTCTAATATTATATAACAAGATATTATTAACTTTCATATAATTTTATTTTATTAATTTAGCTGCCTTTATGAATTTCGGTAACCCCAATATTGTTATTACAGGAACTCTGGCTGGCTGGTGCAAATAAAATAATTCTGCAGACTAAATTCACATAAATAAATTCATTTGTGGATTTGGATCAGTTGATAAATTCAACGAGAGACTCGGACTTGGATTGGAGGACCTTTATAACTTGGAAGCAGCGTCATCTCCGGTGCCGGTGTGGATGACTAACTGAGCACAGAATAATCCGTGGCCATGCCCATTCGCTGAGCCACAAATTGGTAGTCGGTAGTACACGATACAGGGCTACGAATCTGACACTTGTCAATCTAATTAGGGCAACTCTTGGCTGTATATAGCTGCAACATTTGTGTTGAGACAGCAATGCTAAAATTTAAGAAAAGAAGAAAGTAGGCAGTAGTACTTGGAATTAAGGTGTGTTGATCATCAGATTAGTAGAGAGAAAATGCAGGCTGTGAAGGATAAACTACATGATATGACCACCATGCGCAAGGCCAAGGCTGAAGCAAAGGCCGAGGAGAAGGTAGTGATTAATTAGCATGTACTACGTCCAATCAGTGTTAATTTGTTTGCTAATTACTGTATATGGTTAATGACATAATTTATGCAGGCGGAGAAGGAATTGGCAAAAGCGCGGATGGATGTTGCTCATGAGGTCCGATTGGCGAGAGAGGCGGAAGCAGAAATGGAGCTGCATGTGGCCAAGGCTGGGCAAAGGGTCGAGAGGGAGATTGCAAAGCATGAATTCAATGAGAATGATTATATTGTGCCTCAAAATAATAATATTAATATGGATGGCAAGGTCTCCAACCACGGAACTCAAAATGATGATGCCAGAAGCTATGGAGCTGGATATGCTTCTCACACTGATAATTACTGCGGCGGCGGCAATATTAATAGTAACGCCGCCACTACCAATCTCACAGGGGCTCCAGCTGATGCCACTGCTGCTGCAAATTGTACCAGTGCTGGTCGTGCTGCTTCGTTTCCTCACAATGAACGCTTGTGAACTCCTCCTGTTCAGTCGTCTCTGATCAAATATTGATTCGTCTCTTCTCTCATGGTTTCAGTTCAATAATAACCCAATCCGATCAAAATTAAATGGTCGTTTAGATTATATCTTTCTATGTTGATTTTAATTCAGTAATTAATAACTCCTTCCTTCTTTTAATTTTTTCCATTTTCTGCATCAGTTTATTTCACGTACGATAATTGTCTTTTGTAATTTTGATCACTCCGCGTAGTAGTGATAATGCAATGATATCTGTACGTCCTGAAAATTTCATTAATCCCCGCCCGATCAAATCTGAGCTACGAGTACAAGAAAAAAAAAAATATATATATATATATATATATATATATATATATTCTATTTCACAATCTTTAATTAATTTATGCAGGTGAAGAAATAGAATTAAATTGTGTAAGATAAGTCTTATATCGAGAAAACTAGTTAGAGTACAAGAAATGTATTTCAATGTGCACTCCACGCTAGTAATGATTATATATGAGATCATCATTTGAAAGAAATTACCAGAGATTGAAGAAAATTAACCACAAAAATAGGTTGAGACTGACTAAAATATTATGAAGTACAGTTGCGATTAGGTTTAAAGAATGGAGAGCAAGCAAGTGGCTGTATCTCGTCAATGGCGTCTTCATCGTGCCTCTTTGTCTCTTGCTTTACAAGTAATTAAGAATAAAACTAATTAGGTGCTTACTCTTCCTCTAAACCACCACACTTCTCCTCCCTCTCTCGTGGTCAAATATAAACGCCCACTAATTGGACGTACGTTTTCCTTCTTGTCAAATGTCAAGGTTTCTGTTGAACTACCCAGCAAATCTCACCAACGTGCATGCTTCTAGTTAAATTCATTAATCTCTTCCTGTTTTATTTTACACCGATAATCAATTCGCTCAATAGCCATCATTGCCGGCACCGAGTGCATGTGATAACAGCTAGCAATAAGATCAAGAACATGGCCGCAGCTGCCAAAGTTGAGACGGAGAAAAAAGTAGCTGAGAAAGAAGTGATCACCGCTGTCTACAAAGTTAATCTGCACTGCCAACAATGTGCACGGGATATCAAGAAGCCTCTTCTGTCCACCCAAGGTGCGTGCATGCATGCATAGTTAATTAAGGAGGAGAATTGATTAGCCTTCGCTTAACTCTCAAAATTTATATGTAAATGCAATGAATGCACGCAGGGGTTCACAGCGTGGAGGCTGATGCTGAGAAGTCTGAAATCAAGGTTAAAGGGGTGATTGACGTGATAAAAATACACAAACTACTACAGAAATTGAGCAAGAAAAAGGTTGAGTTGGTTTCACCATTAGTTAAGGTCACAGAATCTGTAACGGAGAAGAAGGAAGTGAAGGTTGAAGCCAAACCAGCTGTAAGCATATATAGATTAATTGATGCTTAAGACGCAATTATTACAGCTCCATCTTTAATTCACTTCCATGTATATATGCTGAGCAAACAATGATTTTAATTATCTGTGTTCTATTTTTTAAGCCAAAATTAAGCACCCATTCTATGAAGGTTCACTTGCACTGTGATAAATGTGAGAAAGATCTGCGCGATAAGTTACTGAAGCACAGAAGTAAGGTTTCACTATTTTTTTTTTGTTTAATCAACAATGATGTTATTTCTACTCTCTCTTTTTTTTTTGTTTAATCAACAATGATGTTAATTCGGACTTAATTCAAACATTATATAATTATTGGTAAAAATATTATGAAGGTATTTACAGCGTGAAGACGGACATGAAAGCACAAACTATAACAGTTGACGGAACAATGGAGGGTGATAAACTAGTAGCTTACATGCGAAAGAAGGTGCACAAAAATGCAGAGATTATACTCCCAAAATCTGAGAAAATGGAGGAAAAGAAAGAAAAGCCAAAAGTCGAAGCTAAACCCAAAGAAGGAAAGGCTGAAATGGTGGAATTCAAGGCAGAGAAGAAAGAAGAAAAGGCTGAAATGGTGGAATTCAAGGCAGAGAAGAAAGTGGAGGTAAAGAATACAGAGGGAATTGCGCCTTATGTTATTAACTATGTCTATGCTCCTCAGTTCTATAGAGGTGAAAATCCACTTGACTATGTCTATGCTCCTCAGTTATTCAGTGATGAAAACCCACATGCTTGTTTTATAATGTAGAAGATTCACAAATTAATTTTGTGTGTGTGTGTGTGTGTGTGTGAATGTTTGCAAGAGAGAGCTATACTATTATTGTACATCCGCCGAAAGGGTTTTCTTTTGAATTATAAGAAAGAGCTGCGAACCTGAGAATTCTTGCAGTGAAAGGGACACCTAGTTTTGCAATAATTCATAAGTATGTTTTGTTTCTTTTTATGCATATTTTTGTAATTAATTAGTAAGGTATCTATCTTTGGATTATCCCTCGCATCAACCGAGATTAAATCCATCAGAAGTCACTGTGGAATATATGTAGACACTTAAATTGCTTCTTCATCTGGAAACTAACAAAATCGAAGGAGCCTTTTTTGTTCATGATGCACCCAGCTATTATATATATATATATGCAGAACAAATTAAAGCGCAGTAACTTTCTCATGACATCATTCTTATTACATAATTATGCATGTACTTGTTTAAGAAAATCGTCCAATACGTCTGCGTGATATACAGAAAACGCAATCTGTACAAACAGTACTGCCACATTTGATTTTCTGCAAGAAAGGATCATATCTCACTGTGTGTGTGTGTGTGAGAGAGAGAGAGAGAGATTAATGAAGCTCCTTCATGGTCCACCATCATGCTGAATGCTTTTGTTATTGGTGACCGATATCTTGTAGAAGCTCATAAATTTTGCAATGAACTCTGTGTAAGGAAAAAAAAAAAAACCGATCAAATTAACATATATAGCATAATAGCACTGAGAAATAACACTGAATTTTTCTAGTGATAGTTTCTTTTCTTTTCTTTTTTACCTTCAATCCTCACAAAAAGGTGATCAGCATTTTTCCTTGCCGGGTCATGAATCCTTTTACCAGCCTCTTCATGTCGACTGCGCAGAAATATCAGTTCGTTCTCACTGATCTCCAACATGTTTCCATCATTTCTCTGGTGCATGATGAGAACAAGAATTAAGAATGTAATAACATAAGCTTATAAGATTATTAAGACATATATATATATATATATATATATATATATATATATATATATATATATATATATATATATATATATATATATATATATATATATATATATATATATATATATATATATATACACACACACACACATATAAATATATATATGCGCGATTAATTCTCATACATTGTAGTCCTTATGTAGACCGTCGAGTTGGAGCTGAAATGACTCATCCATATGCTTCTTCAGTTCTCCAAGAAGGGACTGTATCAGGGATGATCTGTTTAGTTAGTATATATCAGAGCCTATGATCTAAATCACTACGTACCTACACTGAATTTTGAAAAATTAAATAGGAAAGTTCCTAGCTACCTACCTCGAAAAAGAAATCAGGAGATACATCATGCTCTATCAGATTTTGAAGCTTCCCACGTATGATATACAGCCTGTTGTTAAGCAAAACTTGTGAAAATTAATTAGCAGCCATCATTTTCTTTATCTGTAATATACCTTAATTAGTTGGCAAAGACAACAGTTTCCAGCTGAATTACGTACTGTTTTGGGCTTTGCTCTTCAACCATATCCTTGGCGATATTTGCAATATCATCTTCCCATCCAGTCAGGATTTCTTGATCTTCCGTGAAGGGATAACTTCAAGCAGGAAAACAGGGTATAAATTACTTAATTACATTAATGAAGACAAGGATTTTAAACATTAAGAGTAATTATATATTACTTCACCTTCCGTGCCGGGAGGCTTCAAATGATCGGATGGCTTGACGAAGGTTGTTCTTAGATTTGTCAGCAATCTTTTCAGCCAATGGATGTGGCAATTCTATGCCTTCTTGTTCAGCTATGAATTCCAAAACTTGAACAACCTAATTATAAAGTTAACACGTTTGTAAAAGAAAGAAAGAGATTAATCGTAGCCAGCTAGCTAGTATATATAGCAATATTCCAGTGCTAACATATAGTCACCTCTCTTTTTGAAGGTGGCAAAAGCTGGACAACAGTGCAAAGTGATCTAATTGGTTGAAGCCTTGAGACATCGTTGCAGCAGAAGAAAAATATACTGAATCCTTTATACCTCTCCAGCACCCACTTAATATAGAGGAGGGCATCTGTAGATAGCATGTCTGCCTCGTACAAAATAATTGCTGCAAATATATATTGTCATTTTTTTTTAATTTTTTATTTTTAAAACAAGTAGGGATCTTGGTTTTTAATTGAATATATCATAGGAATAAAAATAGATAAATACCTCGGCAGTCATCAAGTCTTGACTTGGGATTAATAGGGTTGTTGGAAATAATCCTCTTATTATGATTATTACGTGTTTCCTTGATGAGCTCAACAATGACTTGCTTTTCATAGCCTTTGAGATCAGAGAGATTGAGTTCTACGTGTTGGGAGGAGACCTTCACTCTTACCTGTATACTACCAATCTGTTCCCCCTGCATGCCATAATCATCATTTTTTATTTTTAGTTAATTTATTAATTACCAGATATATGTATATTAATTGAGAGATTAACCACCTTCAAGTTGAATGACTTGCATTCTTCCCTCTCCTGTGAAAGCATGAAGAAAAACATAAAGAATTCAATGAGTTGTTTGTTCGAGCACGTAAGTGGGTTTAATTAAGATTAATCAAGGAATCAAGAAAAAAGAATAAAGTAGTGCGTGTATGAATAAAGGGCAATTGGTGTGTACTAATTAATATTAATTATGAAGGGTTTTTTTAAAAAAAAAAACCTGCAATCTCTCCTGTCCAAAGGCTTCCTGAAGCATGGCCCTTATCATGGTTCTCTTTCCAACGCCTGCAGGTCCTTCAAATATGAAATGGTTGCAATCAACGTCGCTCATCTGTAAATTTTATATATATAGAAGCGGATTATTTGGCTATAATGACTCAAAAACACCTCTGGTTAGTAATTAAATCGATCACTCCCACTTGAAATAAATAAAAGAGAGAGGAACAAAACTCACGACACCCTGCATCCTAATGGCTTGATCTCGATTGCAGATGAAATCTTTCAAGGCTTTGGGCTGGTACTTGTTTGCCAACGTAAACTTCCTGTCAATATTCATCACTTCATGAGTACTTGGACAGTCCAGTATTTCACGATTATCATCATTTGTTAGAGATGGTGCTGCAGCAGGTGGTTTTGATTCTGATACTCTCTCCCTCAATGGCTTCTCTTCAGTAACAACTCGTGAGGCATTAACGTCACGCGTCTCCTTCTCTAAGGTAGTCCTGCCTGATGGTTGAGAAGAGGAGGAGGAGGCAGAATAACTGGGAGCTGCAGGTGTTGGCTTCGTAGGTTTAATTTTGTCGGTGCTGGTAGCAATTACTGCAGACGGGGCATTGTCCTCCTTGCCCTTGACGTTGTTAGATTTAGAGGAAACCGAAAAGCAAGAACTCCACTCTTGCATCTTAAAGATGAAAGTTGAAAGAGAAGAGGAAGTAACGGCTGTGGCGTGGCTTTCACGGCAGGGACTGGTTGGGGGTATTGGCAAAGGATATCTCTCGCGGCTGATGATGAGGGAATAATCGACGAGGCCCTTGTAATAGGGACTGCATTTTGCGTTCTTGTCATGGAGGATATTAATGGCTTCTTGTCTTCTATTATGCGCATCGAGACTCTCCTCGGTTAAGTTGGAGTGCCTGGATGACCAATCTGTGCTCCTCCTTCCCGGGAGGATGAAGGTGCCTAGTTTGCCGATGTTACTCCAAGCTTGCCAATAGGACGACTTGGAGGAGTGATTAGAGTACACAGATTGGTTGGACGGAGGTAGACGGGGGGCGGCTTTGGATGGTGATGATGTACATGACAGGTAGGGATCGCAAGTGGACCGAGGGATTGCTGGACTTGGCGGCATGGCATAATTTTCGGAGCTGAGATTTCTGTTTGTCCTGGGGAGAGGAAGTGGGGGTGACACTAACTATGGCTAAACATAGGATTATGTGTAAATCAATTTGATTTTGAAGTATATTTCGAAGAATGGCGATTGCATCTATGATCAACGAACGGGTATACTAATAACTTTATTATAATACCACTGCTGATCCGCCGGACCCTTGCGACACGAACTATGCAGAACCTACAGCTCGACAAAGCACCAGCCTTCAGGTCGTCCATGCCTCTGTCAGAGCATGAATTTCAAGCTACAAAAATCGCTCATGAACTGTTTGATAAGAATTCCCTTCTTGATTTGACTCCTCGTGATCTGGTGGATTATCTGATTTTCTATTAGAAGCGTGCTCTATCGACAAGTGCTAGTGTGTAAAGGGTTCCCAATTTAGCTCTCTTTTGCCCTTCGCTGTCCTCGAAAAATTGTTACAGTGAAGCCAAGGCAAAAGAAGTGTTCAAACTCTAGGTCTTGTAATGGATGGGTGGATTTCTCAGGAAACCACTGATTCGGTGTGATAGACCTCCTTCAACCTGATTAGGGAGAACGTAGATGAAGATACAAGTCTCTCTAGGCTTGAGAACGGAACTTTCACCTTCAACTAAATAAATTTATTATAATGTTGCATTGTCTATTCGTCAAACTGAACAGGAATTTGCTGTTTTAGCAAATAGAAGGTGTAGCAAGAATCTTGAATCAGAAATCGAGCAAGCCTATAATAAATTCTACAATAACTGTACAGAACTCTGATGATAAATTTTACAAAATTGCTAGTAACGATGATGTCACTGAACTGCTAGTCTTTGAAGATGATCCAAGAAAACTTCAAAGCTCACATCATCTGTAAACAAGACATCTCCACCGGGAAGAAGAGAATCAGAGTTGTATGTAGCAGAAGGGTTCAATTTTGCCAGAAGAAAACGGGCCTGAAATGACATAATATGTTAGCTGGCACACAGTACCAAATTAAACACGTACCAGTTAATTTGATTACAACAGGCCAAATAACCGTGCATCTAATCCCAAGACACATGGCAATTGATGAAAATAGTTTCAATTTGGATGGCATAATGCAGCAAGCTTGTCTTTATTCGGGTCAAGGATAAAAGGCAAAAACTCTGTTCAAAACAGTTCAGAGAACTGGTAATAAACTGATGCGTTTGTTTTGAGGGGTTAGTTTTCAGATTCTACAAATTATTGGCTACAAGCACAAGAAGCACATAGGAACTAAAAGCCCCTAGAGAATAGCCACGAGGTGAAAAACGCAAAAGCATACATGTACTTTTAATATGTAAAATGTGTAATAACACTATTTGCAAGACACAACAGAAGAAGGCCCTTTTGAAAAATGGGGGAAACAATCTTAACAATGACAATTTAATTAGCCTATTTAGCTCGAATGGTCAGTCAAATGTTGTTGATAAAGGTTTTCCCAGATGCTACATGGGTCTGAAACCTCTGTTTACTAACAGGCAAAAAATCTAATTTATCAATAACATAAAACTATGTAGTATATGATAAGAAAATGTTTCAAACAATGAATTTACCACCATCTATTCCATTCTTAGAAGGATAGAAACATTATCCTCGTAAAGCATAAGACTTAAACTCTCTCTCAAACACATAAAAAAAAAAAAAAAATACACCAAGTCCCCCTACTTGTCAAATATTTCTCCCTTTTCAGCTCACTTCAGGAAACAGTTGTGGGCCTAACAAAACAACTACATAAAAGCTGTATCCTTTATAAATAACAAGAATGAGACTGATGATTGTGATGATAGCATCTTCTTCCCCTAGACATTTTGTCTCTATTGACCAGGCTCTTGGTAAAGAGCCCTGGGTGCCCTGGTAGCAGGTGAAGTGCCCTGCTAACTTAAGTGTTTAGCCACGAAGAAACCTTCCGCATGGTGCCCTATAGTTCATGTTTAACAACAGTGGTTCTACAGAATGTACATTGTGGCGAAAACTTGAACTTTCAGTCACAAACAAGTAGTAGTAGAACAAAGGATATGAGCAAACCCATGTTGCTTATTCAAATTCATGTTATTCATAACGAAATGATCATTTACAAGTTGCTAACCTGTGAACCATGCTGATCACAAATGACTAAGCGAGGAACTGGAAACCTTTCCTTGATTATTTCATCTGCATCGTCATGAGGAGCTTGCAGCAGCTGGGCAAATGCCTGCAAGGACAAAAATGAATTCACATAACAGGGGGCGTAAAAAAGAGAGACCATGGCAGCATTAGGGTCACCACTGCCACAAGATTCCGGAACCATTAGGACAAAATTTTGCAATCACAAACCCAAAATGAAACTCTGAAGATATTTTTCCGTACATATATTCAGTTGAAAAACTAATTTCATACACATACCCATGATGACTCATGAGACCATCTGCAGGTAATACCTGATGCACTTGTTGGAATGTATGGTAAGGTGGTTTGTCATCCAGGACAATTTTTATAGCTTGACGGTGCTTCTTTGCACCTCTAACATTAGAGATAAGACTGACAAACTAAGCTTTATCCTATCAGTAGTTAGAAAACAAAGCTGATTTTGATGAGCAACCATAAGGTAGCGTAAAAAAGAGAGACCATGGCAGCATTAGGGTCACCTCTGCCACAAGATTCCGGAACCATTAGGACAAAATTTTGCAATCACAAACCCAAAATGAAACTCTGAAGATATTTTTCCGTACATATATTCAGTTGAAAAACTAATTTCATACACATACCCATGATGACTCATGAGACCATCTGCAGGTAATACCTGATGCACTTGTTGGAATGTATGGTAAGGTGGTTTGTCATCCAGGACAATTTTTATAGCTTGACGGTGCTTCTTTGCACCTCTAACATTAGAGATAAGACTGACAAACTAAGCTTTATCCTATCAGTAGTTAGAAAACAAAGCTGATTTTGATGAGCAACCATAAGGTATTTTAGTGCTTCTAATTATTGCAGAACAAAATGTGATATGAAGAGGTAGAACTGCAATTTTTTAAAAAAAGAAAAAAAACCAGCATAGGAAATGGCTACTAAACATTTACATGTCACTTCATAAACTTTGAGAGACCAAAGCAAGTGTTTACTAATCACAGTGATCTAGTCAAGATAGTGATCATCATGCTGATGTCATGGGAGTAAAGTTCATTTTCTGAAGTTCACAAACATAGTTCATTATGTTAATTACATCAAGGATTTAGGTTCTCTCACTGTTAGGAATGACCTTGATTATATTTCAGTTACAGGAAAATGGAGGGGGCTAACATTGGACTTAAACTAAAAGACATGTTTTTTCATTTGGCTTATATGCTATCTTAACAAAGTACCTGATGTTCAGGTTGATTATGATACCCAGCTTTCCGCCATTGAGCAATAGTTGCCCCATGAAAAATGACAACAGTGAAATAAGAGTCCAGAAGCAGAATTCTATCAGCTGCAATGGCAGCCACGTCAAGAAGTGCTGGTTCTGGTCCTGAATGAAACGAATAAGATATCAATGAAGGCTGTATCATCACAGCTGAATTGGCAACATTTTCACGATTCAATATCACTCTGAAGTATGCTGTCTCGTCTGGGCTGTTGTTGAAGACCTGTAGAATAATATTAACTGGAGAATATGAGGATTTCAATGGACCTAACTGGTTTATTTTTTAAGGGCAAGTGCTTAGCAGATAAACCTTGAATTCATAATATTACCTGGACAAACTGAGAACGTCGTAAATGAAACATAAATTGAGGAAATATTGAAAGCCGAGAAGATAGGCTGAAAGAAGATGGACTATCCTTCTGATAGTCTCCAAATCGAGCACATATATGTATCAAAGCTTTGTCTAGCCATCTTATGGGATCAAACTCAGCCTGCTTGCCATGTATCATCAAATAATGCAATGGCAGAATGGTTAAAATTTCAAATACATATTACTCTTTTAATAAGGCAAGCCTATATAACAAATTGACTCTTTTTCCACCTGTCATAACTTTGGCATGTATCAGTATCTTCCAGTCAACTGTTTTTATCAACCCTTAAAATATGCTAGCAACAAAACAAAAGCTGAAACAATTTCATGAAAAAAGAAAACCTGATTTTCAAAGATGGAAGGTAATTTCAAAACTGTGTTGACACTCCACAACAAAATGGTGTGGTGGAGTGAAAGCATCTGACATATTTTAAATGTTGCTCATGCCTTTAAGATTTCAAGCCAATTTACCTCTTCCTTTTGGGAGGGAGGGAGCGTGCAGTTACAGCAATTTATATTATTAATCGTGCACGCACCCTTGTTATCTGGACATGGTCCATAAGAGCTCGTTTCCATGCAAAACCTTCATATTCACACAAGTTTTTGGAAGTCTCTTATATGTCAGCACTCTTGCATACAATCACTCATAATTTGACCCCCAAGCATGAAAATGCATTTTCCTATTTTATCCACATCCTCATAAAAGATGGAAAAGTGTTTGATCCAGAAAATCAAACACTTTTTTTATCTTGAAAATCAAACATTATCTGTTTCTAGGGACGTAGTCTTTCATGAAAATATTTTTCCCTTTGAAACTAATCAGCAAGAAAGTTTCACTCTATTATGCTAGCAACAGAAGGGAAGAAGCTAAAATAACTTCTTCATGAAAAAAAAAAACAGTTGAAGGTTCCCTAAAACTGGGAAGTGGCATAATTAACTCATTCTTATCTTCACAAACCATCAAATAAGTGGTACTTACAAAAACAAATAAAGAGTGGTTCTTATTCTAATATTTTAGTGTTTCATAAGCCACTCAATAGACTTGATCAATCACTGTTTGTTTCTAAATGTAGTGGTGCGTGTCTTTCTGTACAACAGAGAGCTTAAAATTTCTGATGCTAAGGGGATCCTAGAAGAAAAAACTATGAGAAATTCTCAGCATAAATCATTACACACTCGCATAAATCATTACACACTCCTAAAACTTGTAAAAGAAATCCTCAGTTACTAGAGTGAGAGCAAATCCAATATATTCAGATACCAACATAGATGGTAAAAAGAATGCTTGCACAAACTTTGGGTCTCACTATTTCATATCCAAAAATATTCAAAAGCCATCAAAGATTTCATAGTTACCTCATTTTCCATTTTGAAAGACACTAGGCGTGCCATAGCTACAGCGGCTGCTTCTTGGTCAAAGCCAGCAATCAAGTCCTAAAGCATATAAAAATAGATTGAGTTACAAATAAAAATTCACAATCACTTAGAAGAAAAGGGAGGGAAAAAATGATCCATATCCTTCATTAGATGAAAGAATAAGCCCCCTAGCATTTTTATTCCATTAATTTGTGGAACGAGCAAACAGTAAACCAAATATTGAATATGATTTCAAGCACCAATAGTTATATTTGTGTGGTTAACACACCCATTACCTGACCAAACTTTTAGTAACCTGAAATAACATGTGCACAGCCTTCTATCCTTAAGCATTTTCACACACTATTAAAAAGCATAATTGAGATGCCCATGTTGTTCTGTAAGATCACAGGATATATTGTTAATAAAATATATATTTAGGGACAAAAGGTTGAGAAGTTTGACAGTATTTTATTCTGCATGGCATACTGCCTTTCAACGCACTAATCTCCTATAATACCATGTGATCACCTTTCATCACTAGATCAAGTCAAGATGGCACTTTGTTGCTAATATATAAAGAGAGAATCACCACAATTCATTAAACACGTATGGGAATTTCAAGCTCCTGGTAGCAAATATGAAAAGGAGAACTACTATATCCAGAAAAAAAGATTAGGAAAACCAATTTCCCCATGTCACCTGAATGCAGTTTTTTTATTATTTTATTTTTTTGCGACAGAGGGACAGATATGGTATGGTACGGTCAGAATAGCTCAGCAGGCCACAGTTTTGTTAAGGCAATCTGTTTTCCTACTATTCATGGATTTGAGATATAACAGCTCATCACGCAAGAAGGCAGATAGGTGTGACACATAAAATAAGTTCATAACATAATTTCTTCACTTCTATTCTTCTCCCACACATATCCCAGTTCTATAGGAACGGCTGGCAGGAAAACAATACATATGAGAAGTATAAGATCAGAAATACTTTTTGGACTCAGATTTTTCATATATACAATTGATATTCTCTTCAACAAAGCAACAGGTACACAAATGAAAAAATTACAAATTTAGTAATAATGTGCATAGTAAGAATATTAAGTATATTATGTCTCTTAGATTGATGTCTAAAACTCTAGGCCACCCAGGACTTTCCTCTTTCTAGTCAAACACCCAGAAATATACTAGTTACTTTTTTATTTCACAAATGAGCCCTGATTATTAATGAGATTGTATTTTATTATATTAAAGAGCATCCCTGCTTGTTTTAAGCTCTAATAGGATTAACCAGTCCAAGAAAAACAGATGAAACAACAATGCTTCCCATACAAGAGGGCCAGGAGAGCTTGCCTGAGCACTTCCAGGTCCAGCAACCCACCTTCTTGATAGGGTTGTTACACGAAGTCTCATTTGACCACTACTGTGCTGATAGCTGTAGCAAATTACCATTAATAAGTCAGAGGTCCATCCATCTTTTCCAAGAAAAAAATTATCAGGTAACTGACCACTCAAAAAATCATAAGCTTGGCATACTAAGTCAAAAATTGGAAGTAGAATTGATAGCTTGAGGGTTGTTGAATAGTAGTATCTGTGCTGTCCTTCTTTGCAATTTCAAATATTAGACATAAAGTTGTAGCTTTGTCCAGACCACACATCTTCCATGCACTTGTATTTCCCTGGCCTACAACTGTGTCTGAGCACAAAGGACCTTTCTGCACAAATTCACGGACAAGTAAACATTGAAAAAAACCAAGAAGAAAAGGAAAACCACTCAAATATCCATTGGATTATACCTTTTCAAGTGATGCACAAGGACCAATAATGCCTTGAACTTTCATATCCTTTGAGCAGTTTACCTCAAATATACCACTACATTGCATGTGAGAAAAAATAATTTCTTAATGTAATTTTGCAGTCCAAGTAATAAAAAATATACCATCACAGAACAACCTAGTAAATATCTATAGTTTGGTTAGATATAGTATACACTTAAAAACACTTAGGATTAGAGTTCAACATGCAGATCATGCAGCTAAGAAAACAATTTGGTCCGAGGGACATTGTCTTCACTAGATTTAGCATTTGATAAATTTTTATTTAGTAGAGATGGGCCTCAGTTATATTACAATGGACCTTATGTCAGGCTTCCTTATTTACGATCATAGCAAGTGATGCAGCCAAAGACAAAGAAGTTAATGAATTACATCATTTTCATTTTTAATTCTTCTACAATTTGTAAGACTAGACTGTTGAGAAATTTCTGTTACATGGGAATATTATTTAGGAAACTTGGTTTATTTAGGAACTAGAATATTAATTGGGAGTTTTTAGTTTTCCTACTTAGACTTCTATTTCCGATTTAAATTAAGGCTACTACATTTTGGTTCCCATGGAAAACGAGCATATTCTATGCAATCCCGGATTTTGAATAAAGGAATTATGAGTAGTTGATTTAGTTTAAGGGCTAAAACATTGTGCTTTGTTTCTTCCTCTTCTCTTTTCCCTTAAGCAGTGTTTTCTCCTTAATCCTCTCATATTTCTTCTTGATACGGATTCCTATTCTCAGAAATTGTAAAAATCCCAAATCACTCTAAACATCCTTAATCAATCCCAATTCCACATACATCAAACCCTGACCCTAACTTATTTGTGAAATCCATAATTTTCCAATCCTAGCTAACCATGTGATGGGGACAACAAAGGAAGCAGAACTTGTGACTTTTTTTGACAAGGGTATTTTTTGAAATTTCTAGAAAATTTGGAAATTTGTCCAAGTCTAGGTTTTATTTTATATTTAGTATTTTATTAGAAGACATTTTATGTCAAGTTGCAGCCAGTCAAATCCTAAAAGTTATAGCTTGGTCCATTATAACAAATGCCACATCATTAAATAATTGAAAATAATGTCACTTCATAAAATAAAAATTAAATAAACAAAAACACACTCTCTTTCCGCAAACTCTTTCTCTCCCTCTTTCCGCAGACTCTTTCTATGTGGTTGCGGTTGCTTTTCAAAGTACTTTTCACTCAGAAATGCATTAAAATAATGTTTTTTTATTTTTTTAAAATTATTTTTGATATCAGCATATCAAAATGATCTGAAAATATAAAAAAATTAATAAATTTAATGCAAAAAAATTAAAAAAATTCAATTTTTTTCAAAAGCACTTTTAAAACGCAAAAATAAGCAGGGCATCTCTTTCAAAAAAAGAGAGAAAAAGAGTAAAAGGGAAGAAAAAAAACAACACAAACTTCCTTTATGCCCATTATAATCTGAATTTTACTTCACTAAAACAAATTATCAAGTTATTTCATTATGCTTGATTAAAAGATTAAAAAAAACTAACAAAAAAATCAGAAAAGATAAAAAGTTTTGATTGTAACTCTCCCTTTACCTTTGCAAATCCAACTCCTAATTCACTCCTTTTATTAATCAACAAGAAAACCCTAAAAAGTTTAAAGCTTTGATTTCAATTCTAAGTTTTTCATACTTTATACCAAACAAAATGCTAAACTAAACAAAACTCATTTTTCTTTGTCAAAGTTTTGTACTTTATACTAATTTATTGATTGATATTCCTTCTTTCTACTATTTGTGCATCAAATCAAAACATGCGTACCTTTTTAAATCAACAGAAATGGTTCGTTGAAACAGAGAAGGGTGGAAAGGAAGGGACCAAGCTAGAGATGGAGAGAAAGAGCTTGTTGAAGGGCGAGAGGAAGAGTGTGTTTTTTAATGATTTGGCTTAATTATTTAATGATATGGCATCTGTTTTAGTGGGACCAAGCTGTAACTTATAGTAGTTACAACTTGATTAGTCCTAGGAGGAATCAGCTTTATTAGGTTTTTCCTGTTCTACATAGACTTAGTATTTTCTTATTTAGAAATCTAAATCCTTCAAGGATTTGGACTACTAAAACTCTATAAATAAGCATGTAGTCTTTCAATATTATTAATTGAAGTTTATGAATAAAATTTCAGCTATTTTCTTTTGATTAAGTGACTCAATCCGCCTTGGGTGTTACTCATAAGAACCCTATGTGTGAATCTTAGGTTTTGCTATCCTCTAGGTGTGACTCCTAGAAATCCATCTACATACTATCTCATACTCGACAAGAAATCTACATCAACACAGCCTAAACAGCCTCTGAGACATAGATTCAGAACAGCCCCTAATCTGTGTCGCATCACCACAAACCCCAGGTATGTCACGAAACCAATTTTTTCCTACATTAGTTAGTTTCTAATCCTTATGGATTAGATTCACAAATTATTAGAAAATTGACAAATGAGTTTTCAGTTACAATCCATAACTGAACATATAACCTTGGGCTTAGACTAACCCCACACATTTCCCTAGTTGTTCGCTACTTCAATCATCAAATCAACACTAACAAAATGCATGTCACCAATGCAGAATTTCCTCCAAGCTGAAAATGCAGTCACCCCAATAAAGTCATGAACACTCTTTTTTCTCCTTAAATTCAAACCTAGGCTGTTTGATGGAGTGATGCATAGTCAGTTGGCCACTCATGCCCAAGAAAACTATAGTTTTATTACCTTTTGGTTTTATTTGCATAAAGGAATACTAAAACTAAAGTTATTTCCTATTTTAATCAGAATATAAGGGTGAGTTTCAGCAGTTTACTAATGTCCATGCTACTGTTACCGCTACAAATCACGACACTACAGCATGCTATATTCGCAGCTAACACAATTTTTCATGTATAATTGCATTGTAGGTTCAGTGTTATGATGTAGGACAACTTTGGATTACCGTCCCACAAAGGAGTCATGGTGACCTAGGTTCTGAGAATTGAGAATTAGGAACTCTAGGAAAAAATTAGGGGTTTTATTGCAGTTAAGAATAGTAACCAATTACTGAAACAAGAAAAAAAATGAAGAGAAGGAAGACAAAGAAGAAAAATAGTGCTTAGAGAAAAAAGAAATGAGGATAGGCAAGGCCAAAACTGTTAAATGAAACCAAAATACTTATAATCTATTATTCAGAATCCTTACAATTACATAGAATAATTCTACATTTTAAGGCAACACAAGCCCTTGTTGACTTAAACTAAGAAGGAAATCAAAAACTGAGTACGAAAGGGAAACTACAACTAATAGAAAACTCATAATTAAGGAGTACTGTAGTTTCCTAAATTGTAAAAAGATTCCCAAGTAAGGTATGTTACCAAACAATGAAAGAACAAAAGAAAAGAAAAAAGAATATACAGAATTAAATATTCAAACAAGGAATTCAGGAACATCCTTGGTTTTGGCTGCATCATAATAATATTTTGTCGTTTAATTTGTGTTTTTGAGCTTGTTGGCCATGGTGGATAAGATTGATTGTTATCAAGGTTATGGCAATGAAAACTCGGTAACTTAAACAAGCTTAGAAATGTATTATCCAGTTAAGAACTAGTGAACATGTAGGAGTTGATTTTTCTTCGAAATCCAGTGCCTATGCTTTGTCAAAAGGTTTGATTACCTGCACCAGTTAATGTGAATCTAATTGCTTGATCTCCATAAAATTATGTCAGACTAAAAAATAAAAATGACATACAGCAACAAAAACACAGCAAGCACATGCACGAGGCCATACTCACAATGACCAGATTTATAGTTACTTTAAAGCAAAGCCAAAAGTTTGGCAAGTGACAGGAGAATTGCAGAGTTTAAGAAATCTCAAAAATGGTAATGTGAAACTCCATAGATAAACATAAAAGGAGGTTGAAGAAATCTCACTTTGATGATAGTCCAAGATCATGGTCACCTGACAGGAAAATTCGTCTGAGAGAATCCTTAAAGACTGAATGGCCAAAGCTTTCTGCAAGCACAACAAGCCCACCAGTTTTTTCAACGGCAACTTTAAGCTCAGCAACTCCCACCTAGGAAGACAGACAAGAAAAAGAAGCGCATCATGATTTTCAATCCATATAGCATACAAGAAAGTTCCAACTATAACAATGATTATGATGAGAATAAATATTTAAAAATCAGAAGGCAGCATATCAAATGTGTGTAGGGACCAAAAATGTCGCAACATCATACTGACTCTGTTCCGCAAATGGCTAAGAACAAAAATAATTAGAGAGCCCAAAGGGAGAGTGACAAAGAAAGCATTATGACTGCCAAGCTATCCAGAAAAGTTAGACCAAAATAGATGGATAGGAAAGAGCTCAATGAATAGATGTCTAGTGAATAAGTACTCAACCATGGAGCAGCTGTAGTATACAAAGTTATTTATGTAGTTGACACAAAAAAGCTTATGGCCCAGTTGTTGACATTAAGTTCTTTGACATGTAATATAGCTCTACAGCACCATGTTATAAGACTCGGCTCAGCCTAGCAGGTCAACCTAGTGACCCGCCGACCTAGGGCTTGACCTGGGCCAAGTTAGTAGAAAAACCTGGATTTTTTACCAAAACAAAGTCATTTTGGGTTTTTACCGAAAAACCATTAAAAAGAATGAAATGATGTTGTTTCACAGTTTTTTAAAAAATTTAACGCTCGGGTTGAGCCGTGGTCAACCCACCCAACCTAAGACATGGACCTTGGACCAGGTTGACCCCCAGGTCAGGTCTTATATAACCATGTTGCCGCATCTTGTTCCAACAACAAAAAATATTTCTAAAACTACAAATCCATTCAAACAGTTTCAGTAAAAAGGTAAACTAGAAAGTTGTATTTACTTTGTGAGTGCCCTTTCATCAAGATATTTGCAAAAGGAATACAAAAAAGGATACATATATGGCATCATATGGATTGTAAAATTCCCCTTCTTTCTTCCATCCATACATATAGATACAATGTCCTCATAAAGTTACACACACACTAGACTAGTAAGTGCTTGTTGTAAGAGTTGAATATTACCTGGTCAAGTGCACAAGCAAAAAGATCAAGCACATGGCCTTGATGTACAAGCTGCTTAGCAAGTCCCTCGTAGAACTTGACAGCTTTATGATAATAAGGAGCAGAGTCCTTGTCAAGGTCCTTGTGAGAACGAATTGGTTCAGAGAGATTCTTTGACACAATCTAGAAGAAATTCATGAGCAATAAATAAAAAAATAAAAGCCGGTAAAAAAGACATAAAAAGAACAGAAAAATTGAGGATGCAATATAAGAAAAGGTAATGCATGAAATACTCATAAAAGTTACAAGAGATGAAGTAGAAACATTGCAACGGAAAATGAGATAACTAACTACAAGCAAACATGGAAGCAGTATCCGGGTAATTGACTATACTGTAATGTACGAGTTAGAACTGAGAAACACAAGTTTAGAAGCAGCGAAATCATGTAAGATCCATGTAAGCAAGCAGAAGTCCAGTTTAGAATTAGAATTTTGAACCAACAAACATGGTGAGGTATAAGATAAATAAAACAGTAAACCAAAGGAAACAAAGTCCTTACAGCACCAAGTCCTTCAGTGGATGGACCACCAATGAAAGCCAAGATTCTAGCACCGGATCCAGGAACACAAGCTCCCAACAAACAAGCAGCAACACTGAGTGCAGTGCTGGTGCACCTGCTAGCCCGCTGATCGGGAGGAACAGGCCAAGGATCTTTCTGCAGTTCCTCCAGCACCTTTTTCAATTTAATAAATTTAACAAATTAATTAAACAACTCCATAAGAAGATTATACTGTAATTATCACGAAATGCAGTGTAAATAGGAATTGAGAAAGTACGGAATTGAGCGTAAATTCGCATTGGGAGGCAGGCAAGAGGAAGCGGGAAATGCTATCGGCAGAGAGACCATCCTTAGCGCCGGCAATGACACCAGTAGAGGGCTTGGGTTTCTTAAGAAAGAATCCCATCTGCTCGAGAAGCTGCTCCTTGGAGACATCCTTGGAGCCCTTAAAAACGTAGGTCTTGGTGATTTCACCAAAGCCAAGCTCGTGAACGTTGACCAGAGTACCAAATGTGATCAGACCCACCAAGGAGTTCTCATGGAGGAGTTCGATGGCCTGAGACAGGGCCGACTTGAGGAAAGCCATCTCCTCCTCGATCATACACGTGTCCACCACGAACATGAATATCATCGGCGACGGAGCGGAGGAAGAGATCGCCTGAGGGTCCTCGAACTCGATAGTGGTGTACTGAGAGAAGAGCTCGGCGGGGAGGTTATCGTCGGAGATGGAAGCATAGTGAGGAGGGAACTGGTTACGTTGAAAACAGAAGGGGCAGATCCAGATCTTGGCAGAGAAATCAACGGTGCAGAATGGATTGAGGATGGAGCGGCAGGAGCGGCAGCGTAGGGGAGAGTAGGGGAGAACGGGCATGTTAGGGAAGGGCTTGATCGGAGTGTAAATGGCGGAGACAGGGACCACACAGTTGCTCGATTCTTGCTTGGTGCCCGGCAGTACGTTCCACGGCATTCTTACGCCGTCCTGAGCTTCAAGCTCGACGAACTCCCCCATCGCCCAATATTTTTCCGATTCGATTCGCAGATTCCAAAATATCACTCTTCGCCCCCTCCTTCCTGCGTTCCTATTCTTTCCTTTTCCTTCTTTCTTTCTTTCGCAGTTGTTTTCACTTCTTGTACGGGTTTTCGTTTCTTCCTTAAAACCAAAATAAAAACATAAGTTTGTTTTAGTCACTCATGTTCTAAGAAATTTTAATCCTGTCCAAGAGAAATTTGAGATTTCAATTTCATCCCGAAGACACTGTTGACCGTCCTCGGCCATAATGAATCATCCAACCAAATATCAATTTGCCTGATTTGTGAATGGTGAGATTTACTAAGATTTGGGTATTTTCTCAGCTGTTTCTTTTTTTATTTTATTTTTTAAAATTTTATCATCCAAGTTTTTTTATTCAATCTAATGAGATGAAATTTTAAATTGTAATAAAAAAATAAAATTAAAAGAAAAAAACTATATGATAAAACTTAAAGTTTTTAAAATTGTAGGGTTCTTAGATTTAAAAGAGAAGAAAAAATTACTCTAGAGTAATACAACATTGAAAGTTATCAATTAATCATATTTTAACAATAAAAAAGATTAATATTAGTCTCAACTAATCTTATTTAATAAGAAAAGTTTAATAATACTAGTTTTTTCTATAAATATGACTAGAAATTACATTGATACTCAAAATAGACTTTACAAGTTCACAACAAAATGATTTTGGTGGTATATTTAAATTTTTTTCAATTCATTGAATGTTTGTTTTTTATTGAATTTATGGTGTTTTATAATTTTATATCTATACAAATATGAACGGTATGTTAAAATTACAAGCAGCCATAGCATTTTATATTAGTATATATTTTTTTCCAATAAATGAAATTTGATTTTTAAATGATATGCAAACATGAACATGTGTGCTATCAATTGCACTGACACAATTCTACATGTAAAAAAAAACATAATTAGATTGTAATTAATTAAAAACATTCATTAAACAATTGAGATTGATTGTACCAACAATAAATAAAATATATCTTATCTTGGAATGTGGTATAAATCTTGGATTCATTGCAATTTCTTTTAGGGTGTTTGTAAAATCAGAATTTACTGGTTTTATGACATCTACAACAAACAAATATACTACTATAAGGATTGATTTTATATATCTATTAATAGTTTCACCTAAATGTTGAAATCTATCTTACATATCCTTATTCAAAGCCCCTAATATTATTGTATATAAAAACATTGCCACATTTTCACTAACACTTATCATAACCCATTTTCGGACCCCCTGTAAAAAATAATAAAATCAAAAAAATATCATCAAAAAATACTGACAATAAAAAAAAGATGTCAACGCTCCCAAAAAATTGGTAAAAAATAGTTGAAGAGGTTAAAAAATACAAAGATTAAAATTTGATAGTATTTTATTAATTAATAACAACCATGTTGACAAAGAAAATTCAATTTAAGTAAGAAAAATCCAAAATCAAATATTTATGGATTCAATTAAATTTTATTGAAGGTTTTATTGAATTTATGAAGAGTTTGATTGCGAGAAAAATTGATTTTGAAGTCAATTTAGGCTTTAATTGGAAGAAATTAAAGTTTTGGAGTTAAATTATAATTTTTGAAAGTTAATTTGGTCAAATCAGGGGCTTAATTGCATAAATATTAAAGTTTGATGGCCAATTAGGGACTTAATTAAAGAAATCTGAAACCAAAAACCAAAATAAAAAAGGAACGTAGGTAGAGGGACTGGAATTAAAACCAGTCAGGGGCCCAATTGAAGAAATTAAAAGTTTATTGATCAATTGAAGGTCAAATTGCATAATTTCAAGACTAAGGATCAAAGCGAAAAGACAGCCAACTTTCAGGGCTACTTTTGGATTTTTAGCAAGGATGCAATTGCATTGATTTTAAATTAAACTTGCAATTTAGGGCTTGATTGAGTAAATTATAAATTGAGGACCAAATTGAAATCTAACATGTTTTTGTCACCTTTGCATTTAAATGAAACGACGTGTTTTGACCAAAACAACGTCGTTTCATGTACTATTTAAAGAGAGAGAGAGAGAGAGAGAGAGAGAGAGATTATTAAAATTGTGCTGTTTGGAACGGCACAATCATCTTCTTCCCCTAGACGTGCGAAACAGGGGAAGAAAATGATTTTTTTCTTCCTTCCTCTATCACCGCCCTCAATCTTTCCAGCCGACACCACTTTCCATATGTTGGATTAACGGTGGAGGGGCAGTAACACAATGGCTACCCCGTCCACTTGCTTCTCTGTATTTCGTCTATAAAAACAGGGGGGAGACCAATTGAGAGACCGAAGGGAAACAGACCAAGAAAGGGAGAAAACAAGAGGGAACGAACCAAGAAAGAAGAAGAGGAATAGAAAAGGAGAGAGAAGGGGAGATACAGAAGAATAAAGAAGAAGAGAAAGAAGAAAATGCTGCCTCTGCCATCATCAGCTCCCAAGCAGCACCGCCGGCCACCACGAACCACATGCAGTGCTGCCACTCCAGGTTAGCCTCCTCCCCGTTGTTTATTTCCTTATGCCCTTCACTTGTATCTTTGCATGCAGAATGTGATTTCAAAGCAGCCTAATTGGGCTTAGGCTGGGACATAAGCCCAGCCCACAGTAGCTGGCCCGAACCTGGCCCAACCCAAAAAGGCTAGGTCAGGTCTCGCACGGTTTAATTTATAAAAAAAATATTTAAAAATATTTGTTTTAGAATTTTTATAATTTTTTTGCATATTTTTTATGTAATTTTAATTAATGTCATGCAGTATTTTATGTTGTAAAAATACAAATTCAATAGTAAAATACCTGATTTTTGTCAAAAATTTCAAAAAAAAAAATGAAATAAATAAATAAATATTTTTGTGCATACAACCAAATATTTCAAAGCTAAAAAAACAAATTATATTGTATTTTTCATACACTAAAAACAATATTTTAGCACGTATTTTGGCTTTAATAACCAATTTATTAAAGTTAAGAGAACATTAGCTAAAATTTCAAAAACAACAAAACTTTTATTTTGTTTGTCGCTTAGTATCCATGGTATGACATTGCATTTAATGCGTATTTTGGATATTTAATTTGTTTTTTTTTTACAATAGAATGGCTAGGTTTAACCGCATTTAAAAATAAAAACCTTCTTATTGAGAAGGACTTGTATTAAACCTTAGACAAACCAACAATTAAAAATCATAACATGATTTTAGATTTTAACAGACAAAACAATGCAACCTATCTTAGGTCGGATGTATTTAAGGTGCTAATACCTTCTCTTTACACAATCAGTTTCCGTACTCGATCTCTAAGATCAGTTAAGGTTCCTCGTAACTGAATACTAGGTGACGACTTCCATTCAATTTTTCATTGATAAGAGACATATTCATTGTCTTTTCATATTTTGCTAGAAACACACCACATCCATTTCTATCTTTCCTAGATGGTGGACGATCGCGTGGGACGCCGCACACATGCGAAAATGTTCATCCTTTTTAAAGGTTTTAACCCATATTACATTTTTAAATTGTGACAAAGGTGCAAAAAAGTCATCATGTTCATCCTGAACATATTAACACACATTTCCAATGACCTATAAAAACTTTGTTCAACCGATGCATGTCTGTGTTGCATAAAACCATGCAAGGTTCTTTATGCAAATAATTAATATAATACATGTTTATAGCTCCAACTGTGCATAAAATTAATTTATGTGTATTAAATTGTCTACTTATAAAAGATTCATTATCTTCATCACCATCATTGTCATCTTTATCATCGTCATCGTTGTTGTCATCATAGTCATCATCGTTGTTATCATTTTCATCATCGCCAACTCTAGAATCACCATCCCTTACCAAGACATCATTTCATTCACAACCATGATAATTAATGTAGTCTATAATGCATTTCATTACATTTTTATAATAGTCATCAAAATCTTCATTAAATATAGCATTAAACCGTGCATCATCAATATCTTCAATGACACGTAAATAAAAATATTAATAATTTTTTTAAATATAATAGCCTAATTAAAAAAAAAATGCATCCTTGACAAAATTAATTAAAGACTTAGAACAAATGACTTTATGACTAACATGGCAAAACAAAAAAAGTTGATTCACTTACTAATAACTATTTCATTTGAGATGTTTATTATGAAGGTAGATTTTTTTACCACAATACATAATAAAAGCCTTCAACTTATATATATGAAAAAGAAAATGTAACCTGGCATGAAACATTTGAAAACATTTGAAATTGTTTGTTGACGTTGATGAATTATTATTTATGTATCTTTTATATATATTTTCCATTGCAAATAATTGTTTGCATAACTTATGTTAATGAGCTGGAAAAATTATATTTTAGTTTCCTATCATATCAAACCTCTTTTTTTTTCATGTTATTTTGGCCAAGTTATTATTCTTTCTTTATTTTTCATGAGATTAAATCCTTATAATTTTGGACTATTTATGCATGCATTGTCAAGTACATTTATAAAACAATGGAATATAACATTATCACATGCTTTATATTCACATGTGAGTCCTTAAGGAATGTAGCTCAACAACTTTTTTTATTTTATTCGTTAAAGATACATTCATTACAGGTTTTGTTATCCTCTTTTTGCATATTTCTGCATTTTTTTTCCTTTGCCTAATTTTTATAGTTTGACAAATTATGTCATTAAGTTTTGCTTCTTTCTTTATTTCATGTTTTTTTTAGTAGCATTTTTCTTATTATGCCAGATTGTGTGATCAACAATTGCTTCTTTCTCTCATTTTATTTTTTGTTTTCTTCTTCTCCTTATGGTATTTAATAATATAAATGTTCTAATTTATCCTATTATTTTCACCAAATTTCACAATAGAAATACAAATTGAGTTATTGAAACTAATATACATAAAAATGAAAATTTAGGTTGAATTAAAATTTAATCCTCAAACTAATCGATGTATTATTTAATTTCAAGTTTATTTTGAAATAGTTATATTCACTAATATATTACATGTCTAAAGTTAATTAAACAAAGTTCACCTAACAATGCATTAATACAGCATCAATAAAAGATGAATTTGTCTAAAACTAATAGCTAGTTGACACGACCACAAGATTAATGTCTTCTCCCAAGTACAGGAGTATTGAAGTAATACATAACCCAGCAAGACCTGGTGACACGACGAAAAGATTGATGTCTTCTCCCAAGTGCAGGAGTGTCGAAGTAATAAATAACCCGGCAAGACCGGGGTCAAACCACAGGGAGGTTAATTGTACAAATTAAAAACAACAATAAAACAACAACAATAAGAATAACAACAACAACAACAATAGTACCAAGTGTTATACAACATAAATCAAGATTAGTCATTTAACAAGCAAAGTATTAAAGAGTGAACAAGATAGCAAATATAAAACATGTTAGTATCAAACATTAAGGTCCATATTAAGTTTACATTATACTTATTCTTACACCATTAGTGTAACCTTTTCACCTTGACATAATTAACTTAGCTAGACATAATGAAAGAAAGCAAAATAGATAAACAAAATAAGAACATAAAAGTTAACTAAGTAAAGGAAAGGAAATGAAAGGCATAAACTTAATATTAATGAAAACAAAGCATAAAAAATACAAAGAGAGAAAGGAAGAGCATGATCTTGATCTGAACACCAAGATGCCTAAATGCATGGCAAATGTCTCCTTTTATAGGCCAAAATTGGGAACTATTGATTTGATGACTAATTGATAAGTGGGTGACCAACTTTTGACTTGGTGACAATCCTTATCTTCTCTTGTCTGCCCAAAACGTCATTGATAACGTCAAAATTGGAGCCAGTTGTAAACATGAAAGTTGTAGGCAATTGTCTCAGCTTTCTTGTGTAAAAATTTCAGCTCATTTGGACTTCTAGAACTCCAGATATGGCCAAAATACCGAACAGTGCTCGGGCTGGAAGACAGATTCGGGCTTCTTTGTTGTTGCTACAATTTGGACTTGATAATGGCCTTTTTAGATCTTGGGCTCCATATGAAAGTTGTAGGCCTATGTCTTACCTTTCTATCCATATAAATTGGACCTAAATCTGAGATCTGTAGCTCCAGATATGACCCAATTACCGAACAGTGTTCCGGTTTGGATTGCACCGACATCTCTTTTCTAAGTTTGGCCATCTCTTTATCCTTGCAATTTAAGTTCTTCAAGTCATCAATCAATCCTTTCATTTATGTGATAGGCCTGCATTAAAAATAGACATTTACCATAAATTATAGGTATCTTATATTATTAGATATATTATTATAAAATATATTTTAGTTAAGGAGTTATTGATACTTCAAGTGCAAAATGATGATATAAAACCATGATAAAAATGCACTTTTAAGTACTAATCACCTGGTTCAAATCATAGAGAGATTAAATACATAAACTACAAATAAAGAAATAGATAATAACAGAAAAGAAGTTGAAAAGAGTTTTGAGAAGTGATATTGAAATAAGAACTAAACAAGGATAAAATAATTGTAAAGGTTAGAGGATCTACTAATGATATTTCAAACGAATATAATATAAATTCCTTTTATTACTCAACTGGAAACCACACACAAAAGAGGTTCTAATCAGATTATAAATTGTTAACATGATTACATTAGTTATCTGACACGATTAATAGATTGATGTCTTCTCCCAAGTACAGGAATGTCGAAGTGATAAATAACTTGGCAAGACCGGGGTCGAACCATAGAGAGGTTAATTGTATAAATTATAGATAACAATAATACAACAACAATAATAATAACAATAATAGTAGTAATAGTAGTAGTAGTAATGAAGAAGAAGAAGAAAAAGAAGTTGATGAGAACTTTGAGATAAAAGATCAGTGTAAGGATTAAATAATGATAACAATAAATGTCAAGGTTAGAGGATCCACTAATAGTATGTCAAATAAGTATAGTGTAAAATCTTATTATTCAATTGGAAACCACATAGAAAGGAGGTTCCAATTAAATTATAAATTGTTAACATAATTACATTAGTTATTTTATTCGATTAATGCTAATACTTGTAAATCTCGTCAATCATTCATGATTATAACTTATATTAACAACAAATCAAGTTCCTTTCATAGCTTAGCTGTCAGTTATACCATACAGTTTGGGCTATGAAATTGCCAAGCATTTGTTATGCCAAGTGTTATACAACATAAATCTAGATTAGTCATTTAACAAGCAAAGTATGAAAGAGTGAATAAGATAACAAATTTAAAACATGTTAGTATCAAACGTTAAAGTCCATGTTAAGTTTATACTATACTTATTCTTACACCATTAGTGTAACCTTTTCACCTTGACATAATAAACTTAACTAAACATAATGAAAGAAAGAAAAATAAATAAATAAAATAAGAACATAAATAAGATAAAAGTTAACTAAGTATAATAAAGGAAATAAAAGACATGAACAAGATATTAATAAAAGCAAAACTTAAGCATTACAAAAATACAAAGAGGGAAAGTAAAAGCATGATCTTGATCTGGAGACCAAGATGTTTAAATGCATGGCAAATGCCTTCTTTTATAGGCCAAAATTGGAAGCTATTGATTTGATGACTAATTGATGAGTGGGTGACCAGCTCTTAACTTGGTGACAATCCTTATCTTCTCTTATCTACCTAAAACGTCATTGTTAACGTCAGAATTGGAACCACTTGAAATATAAAAGTTCTAAGATATTGTCTCAACTTTCCAAGAAAAAAAATGGAGGTTATTTGGACTTCTAGAACTCCAGATATGGGCCAAACACTAAACAATATTTGGGCTGTAGGATATATTCAGACTTTTTTGTTGTTGCTATAATTTGGACTTGAAAATGACCTTTTTAAATCTTAGGCCTATGTCTTACCTTTTCATCTATATAAAGTAGACCTATATCCGAGATTTACAGCTCTAGATATGACCCAATTACCGAACAATGTTCCGGTTTCGACTGCACCAACATCTCTTTTCTAAGTTTGGCCATCTCTTTATCCTTTCAATTTCAGTTCTTAAACTTATCAATCAATCCTTTTATTTATGTGATAGGCTTATATTTAAAATGAACATTTACCATAAATTAAAGGTATCTTATATTATTTGATATGTTATTATAAAAACATGCTTTAGTTAAGGAGTTATTGATACTTCAAGTGTAAAATAATGATATAAAACTTTGATAAAAATGTGCTTTTAAGTACTAATCATTATCTTATTTGAATAATACTAATACTTGTAAATATTGCCTGGTATTCAAGATGCTAACTTATGTTAATAACAAATCAAATTCCTTTCATAGCATAGGTGTCGGTTATAACATATGATTGGGCTATGAAAGTGTCAAGTATTTGTTATACCAAGGGTTATATAACATAAATCTAGATTAACCATTTAACAAGCAAAGTATTAAAAGTAAAGAAGATAATAAATACAAAACATGTTAGTATCAAACATTAAGGTCCATGTTGAGTTTATTGATTAGTACTTAAAAGTGTATTTTTATCATGGTTTTATATCATCATTTTGCACTTGAAGTATCAATAACTCCTTAACTAAAGCATGTTTTATAATAATATATTTAATAATATAAGATACCTTTAATTTGTGGTAAATGTTCATTTCAAATGCAGGCCTATCACATAAATTAAAGGATTGATTGATGACTTTAAGAACTTAAATTGCAAGGGCAAAGAGATGACCAAAATTAGAAAAGAGATGTCGGTGCAATCCAAACCGGAACACTGTTCGGTAATTAGGTCATATCTGGAGCTATAGATCTCAGATTTAGGTCTACTTTATATGATAGAAAGGTAAGACATAGGCCTATAACTTTCATATAGAGCCCAAGATCTAAAAAGGCTATTTTCAAGTCCAAATTGTAGCAATAACAAAGAAGCCCGAATCTGTCTTCCAGCCCGAGCACTGTTCGGTATTTTGGCCATATCTGAAGTTCTAGAAGTCCAAATGAGCTGAAATGTTTACACAAGAAAGCTGAGACAATTGCCCACAACTTTCATGTTTGCAACTGGCTCCAGTTTTGACGTTATCAATGATGTTTTGGGCAGACAAGAGAAGATAAGGATTGTCACCAAGTCAAAAGTTGGCCACCCACTTATCAATTAGTCATCAAATCAATAGTTCCCATTTTTGGCCTATAAAAGGAGGCATTTGCCATGCATTTAGGCATCTTGGTGTTCAGATCAAGATCATGCTCTTCCTTTCTCTCTTTGTATTTTTTATGCTTTGTTTTCATTAATATTAAGTTTATGCCTTTCATTTCCTTTCCTTTACTTAGTTAACTTTTATGTTCTTATTTTGTTTATCTATTTTGCTTTCTTTCATTATGTCTAGCTAAGTTAGTTATGTCAAGGTGAAAAGGTTACACTAATGGTGTAAGAATAAGTATAATGTAAACTTAATATGGACTTTAATGTTTGATACTAACATGTTTTATATTTGTTATCTTGTTCACTCTTTAATACTTTGCTTGTTAAATGACTAATCTTGATTTATGTTGTATAACACTTGGTACAACAAATGCTTGGCACTTTCATAGCCCATAATGTATGGTATAACCGACACCTGAGCTATGAAAGGAACTTGATTTATTGTTAACATAAGTTATAATCATGAATGCTTGACGAGATTTACAAGTATTAGCATTAATTGAATAAGATGACTAATGTAATCATGTTAACAATATATAATCTGATTGGAACCTCCTTTGTGTGTGGTTTCCAATTCAATAATAAGAGTTTATACTATACTTGTTTGATATACCATTAGTGGAACCTCTAACCTTGACATTTGTTATTATCATTGTTTAATCGTTACATTAATATTCCATCTCAAAGTTCTCATCTTCTTCTTCTTCTTCTCCTTCTTTTTCTTTATTATTATTATTATTATTATTATTATTATTATTATTATTAGTACTACTACTACTACTACTACTACTACTACTACTACTACTACTACTACTACTACTACTACTACTACTACTACTACTACTACTACTACTACTACTACTACTACTACTACTACTACTACTACTACTACTACTACTACTACTACTACTACTATAATGATTTACAAGAAGTAGATCATATTGATGAATTAGTTTATGATCAACTTGAATCTACTTTAAGTAAAAATGAATTGGATGAAACTGAAGATTTGCAAATGGTTTATTCTGAGGAAGAAATCACGAATGAAACAAGCACCGAAAATGTTGATGCGAATCTTTTGTCAACAGTGACAACAGATTCGACATCTGACATCACACCAATCGATGATTACTTTCCTAACAAATCCTTACTTTCTCTTAGTTCAATGCCTTGGTATGATAAAAATATTAATTTTCTTGCTTTAGGAGATTTGCTAGCTGATTGGAGTACCCAAGACAAAGAAAAGTTTTTGAACGAAGTGAAGAGCTTTTATTGTGATGACCCTAACTTATTCAAATATTGTCCTGATCAAATATTTCAAAGATTCATTCCCGACAATGAGGTAAGTAGTGTCATTAAACTTTGTCATTCTGAAGCATGTGGAAGTTATTTCTCGTCAAAAAAGACTGCTGCAAAAATCTTTCAAAATGGATTTTATTGGCCCACCATGTTCAAGGACACACATGCATTCTGTAAAACTTGTGAAAATTGTCAAAAAATTGACACTGGTCAAAAAGTTTTGTTTTATGATTCTCAACTCTATGCACTCCCTAAAGAGCTAAGATTAAGATGGACCAATCCTTATGGGGCCTGTGATATTGAGAATTCAATGAATGACAATGATTTTAAGGAAAATGGACATCGTTTGAAAGCTTACTTTGATAATTTTCCTAGTGAAAATGAATCAGCTGGTTTGAATGATCTTGTAGATAAAGGTTGATTATTTTGTTTTTCTCACATTTTCTTTTTTTATGTTTCTTTTTGAGTGATTTTTGCTAGTTTCTCTCACCCCGGTCAAATGGCGGATAACGGTACTCCGTGACTTAAGTCGGTTCTTTCAGTTTCCCATAATTACTGATATTTGTGTATATATTTGTGCAATTCTTTGAATCTCTCTTCCAATTCTCATTTGATAATGGACACTAATCTTGAAAAATTGAAAAAGTATTTTCCCGCTCTGCCTCAGAATGCGATTACAAAAATTTACCGTGCTAGATGTGCAAGATTGAGATTGTTAATGAATCATGGAATTCCTGAAGATATTCGTTGGTTGATTGAAGCAAAGGTCCGATTATCAGGTGAGTCCTCTAACTTCTTCATTTCACACATGCCTGGAACAGGTAAAAGCACTTTTGCAAAGAAGCGTCGTGCAAAACGACTGGATGTCTGTCATCGATGTGCTAGATGGACTTGTAATACACAATGTCGTTCTTTAGGAATGGTATCTATAAACCGTGAAGATAAAATACAATTCATTAAGGATGGCCTGAGTAAGGAGTCTTTAGATAATCTTCTATTGACTCTTGAGATGCATCTTAGTGGAGATGTGCATCGTGCAATTCATGATTTATGGCCACTATTTCATAAAGAACATGATCGACTTAGTCTTGGGAATCTGACTAAAAAAGACCTTGTTTGCCAGTTTTTAAGAAAACTGGATGGGAAGCCTATCCTCGACCCATAGAGGGCGTTTAAGCTGTTCTTGGACGTAAAACCAAGGGAAGATGTAAGCCACAATCACAACTACCTGTACATACACATGCTTTTTCAAAAGTAAATAAATAAATAAATAAAAAGAGAGAGAGTGTGTGTGTGAGACTCTAGCTGGCCTACATATAGGTGGTATGATTGCCGTCCTAATTTCTCATCTATAAAATCCTCTCTTCCTTCCTTTCATTTCTACTCAACCCATACATTCAACAAATACAGAAGTGTGTAGAAATGGCAAGTTTCTCAGGTCATCATATAAGAAATATTTGTGTTTTCGGTGGATCTAGTCCTGGGAAAGAAAAGGAGTTTTTAGAATCAGCCAATCATCTTGGTCAAGTGCTAGCTGAAAGAAAGATTCATTTAGTGTGTGGGGGAGACAGTCTTGGGTTAATGGGAAGTGTGTCAATAGCTGCATTTTTAGGAGGTAGTCAAGTTTTGGGGGTCGTCCCCGAAGCTTTAGCACAAGGGGACATCATTGGAAAAACAATTGGAGAGGAACTTCAGGTCTCCACAATGTCGGCTCGAATGAATGCAATGTTTAACCATGCTGATGCCTTCATTGCTTTACCAGGTGGTCTAGGCACATTGGAAGAGATCTCATATTTCATCTTGGGCTCAACTGCACATTCACCATAAACCCATATGTTTGTTAAATGTTAACGGTTATTATGATAAGTTGTTGTCTTTTCTTGATCATGCTGTGGAACAAGAATTTCTAACATCTTCTGCATGACAAATCATAATCTCTGCTGCTACTGCTGAACAATTAATTGACCAATTATAATCCTTCATTCCTGTAATTGATCCTTCCATAAGTCGCATAAAAGTGCGATTTTTATCATGGTTTTATATCATCATTTTGCACTTGAAGTATCAATAGCTCAACTCAAGCATGTTTTATAATAATATATTTCATAATATAAGATACCTTTAATTTGTGGTAAATGTTCATTTCAAATGCAAGCCTATCACATAAATGAAAGGATTGATTGATGACTTTAAGAACTTAAATTGCAAGGGCAAAGAGATGACCAAAATTAGAAAAGAGATGTCGGTGCAATCCAAACCGAAACACTGTTTGGTAATTGGGTCATATCTAGAGCTATAGATCTCAAATTTAGGTCTACTTTATATGTATGGAAAGGTAAGACATAGGCCTATAACTTTCATATGGAGCCCAAGATCTAAAAAGGCTATTTTCATGTCCAAATTGTAGCAATAACAAAGAAGCCCGAATCTGTCCTCCAGCCCGAGCACTATTCAGTATTTTGGTCATATCTTGAGTTCTAGAAGTCGAAATGAGCTGAATGTTTTATACAAGAAATCTGAGAAAATTGCCTACAACTTTCATGTTTTCGAGTGGATCCAATTTTGACGTTATCAATGATGTTTTGGGCAGACAAAAGAAGATAAAGATTGTCACCAAGTTAAGAGTTGGCTACCCACTCATCAATTAGTCATCAAATCAATAGTTCCTAATTTTGGCCTATAAAAGGAGGCATTTGCCATGTATTTAGGCATCTTGGTTTCCAGATCAAGATCATGCTCTTCCTTTCTCTCTTTGTATTTTTTGTAATGTTTATGCTTTGCTTTCATTAATATCAAGTTTATGTCTTTCATTTCCTTTCATTTACTTAACTAACTTTTATCTTATTTATGTTCTTATTTTGTTTATTTATTTTTCTTTCTTTCATTATGTCTAGCTAAGTTTATTATGTCAAGGTGAAAAGGTTACACTAATGGTGTAAGAATAAGTATAATGTAAACTTAATATGGACCTTAATGTTTGATACTAACATGTTTTACATTTGTTATCTTGTTCACTCTTTAATACTTTGCTTGTTAAATGATTAATCTTGATTTATGTTGTATAACACTTGGTACAACAAATGCTTGACACTTTCATAGCCTATATTGTATGGTATAACCGACACTTGAGCTATGAAAGGAACTTGATTTGTTGTTAACATAAGTTATAATCATGAATGCTTGACGAGATTTACAAGTATTAGCATTAATTGAATAAGATGACTAATGTAATCATGTTAACAATATATAATCTGATTGGAACCTCCTTTGTGTGTGGTTTCCAATTCAATAATAAGAGTTTATACTATACTTGTTTGATATACCATTAGTGGAACCTCTAACCTTGACATTTGTTATTATTATTGCTTAATCCTTACATTAATATTTGATCTCGTTTCCAATTGAATAATAAGAGTTTATACTATACTTGTTTGACATACCATTAGTGGAACTTCTAACCTTGACATTTGTTATTATCATTGTTAATCCTTACGTTAATCTTTCATCTCAAAGTTCTCATCAATTTTCAATGAATGCATGCAATGTTTCCTCAAGATTTGTTCTAGGAGGTGAAGCATAAGGAGGTGCATATCCATGAGAATTTTGGAAATTGTGGTGTGCTTGAAATGGTGGTTGTGAAGTTTGTGCATTGTTGTTCTCACTCTTCCAACTAAAATTTGGGTGATTTCTCCAACCAGGGTTGTATGTTTGGGAGTATGGGTTATGGTTGGCCCTTTGGAAACTGTTTAAAGCATGGGCTTGTTCATGGAGACATTCCTTAAAAGAAGGCAAGGTTGGACAATTGTTGGTTGAGTGTTCATTTGTTTCACAGATTTGACACACAATGTTTTCAACAAATTTTAATTGACCACTCTTTTTCAATTCTAGTGCCTCGACTTTTCTAGCTAAAGATGCAAACTTGGCTTGAAGGTCATGATCTTTCCTAAGGTTGCACATACCAAAAGAAGAGAAAAATAAATAAATAAGAGGAGAATATAATTATATAAGTATAGTAAAGAAAATGAAGAGCATAAACAAGAGATTAATGAAAGCAAAACTTAAGCATTACAAAAATATAAAGAAAAAGAGCAAGGACATAATCTTGATCTAAAAACCAAGATGCCTAAATGCATAGCAAATGCCTCCTTTTATATGCTAAAATTTGAAACTATTGATTTAACTAATTATTAAGTGGGTAACCACATCTTAACTTTGTGACAATCTTTATCTTCTTCTCCGAACAAAACGTCATTGCTAACATTAGAATTTGAACATACTGTCTTCATAAAAGTTCTAGAAAATTGTCTCAGCTTTCCAATAAAAAAAAACAAGGTTATTTGAACTTCTAGAACTCGAGATACGGGCTGAACATTGAATAATATCTAGGCTGTAGGACAAATTTTGACTTTTTCATTATTGCTATAATTTAAACTTGAAAACGACCTTTTTAAATCATAAACTCCCATGAAAGTTTTAGGCCTATGTCTTAGCTTTCAATCCATATAGAACAAACCCAAATTCAAGTTCTACAGGTCTAGATATGACTCAATGACTGAACAGTGTTTCAATTTAGACTGAATAAATATCTATTTTCTAAGTTTAGCCCTCTCTTTGTCTTTAGTCAATCCTTTGAATTGTGAGATATACCTGCACTTAAAATGAGTATTTACTATAAGTTAAAGCTATTTTATATTATCAGACTTGTTATTATACAACATGATTAAGTTAGGGAATTTAATGATACTTTAAGTGCAATATAATGATATAAAACCTTGATAAAAATATATTTTGAAACACTAATCACTAGTCTCTTAAATTACAATTCGAATACAAATAAACACATGCAACCCTGCAATAAAATAACTCATGTAACAAGCTTACAACTTCAATAACATTTCAATAAAGAAATAATGCAATGATAACCAATTAAAATGGAGATGTCCATAACTAACAAGTTGAGATGTTGAATAATAATACAAACTAACTTTAAAGATTCATCAAATGGCAATTAATCTTCTCAAAATTACCAGCACAATATTCTACAAGTGTAAGCATGTGTAAATAACATAACATATTGAATTTAGCTAACATTTTAAAAGAATAAATAAATAAATGTGATGCAATCATATTATTCGATAGTCTCACCTATATTTAACTAATGTTTTGCCTATGTTTTATATATAAAATGCTTTGATATTATTTGTTTTATATTTTGAAGGCAAAAGGGAGTAAATTGGAGGTAATTAGCATATTTGATCTTCAATCGATGTTTTGTGTAGAGCGTGAGCTCTAGAGGTCAAAATGAAGTGATTCAGTGACATTAACAAGCTAACATCCATATCATTCTGGACATCTAAGGTAAGAAAATAAAATAAGAAAGAGCATGAAAATCGCAGCCTTCAAAGTCAAATCTTGCAATCTGTTAGTGATGACCTTCAGCCATTCCAACTTGAATATTTGGAGCTATAGAAGTCCAATTGATACCAACTTAATTTTGTTGGATTCGTGACTCAAATGTCTATAGACACTCCAAATTTCAAATAATAAAGATTTTATATAAGGGAGATATGATTTTTTAAAAATAACAACTGAATTCTACCAACAAACAGGTTTTATGAAGAAATGAGTTCAAATTACATTCTAAAGCATCTAAATCGGTATCCAAGTTTTTATGTCAACAATTTAGCTCTTTTAGGTCAAAGCTTAAAGATTTCATACAAGGCTATTTCTCTTTTATTAGGAAAATAGTTATTGAAGTACTTAAATGTAAACAGTCTACTTAAGGGAGGACTATTTTATAAAATGGAGACTAGGGTTTATTTGGATATAAAAAGAATGAGAAAAGAGAAAGGGGCAACCAACCATAAGGAAACAAATGTCCCTTTCCTCTAAGAAACCCAAAATCATGCATTCCTCATTTTTTTTATTAGTTGTTCAACAAACATATAAGACTAAACTCTTTTTTTTTTGTTGCAAGAACACGAAAACCTTTAGATTTCAAGAACTATGAGATTTATTTTACCTTTTTCTTTTCAGTTTATATGATGAATATGAATGTTCTCCTATGCTTATTTTTCATATGATTGTTTATTTTAATTACTAAAGCAGAATCTAAGTTATTATTATAGATAATTTATTGCTAAGTTTGATATCAAAATCAGAATTGTGGTATATGAACATGTGAAGCAACTGAGTTTAATAATTGTAGCGAATCTATATCATTAATCTTAGGGAGAACATTCAATCAAATCAAACATAGACTGCAGACAATTATGTTTTTTTAATTAATCAAATTACCTAGTTCTTAAGGTGCCATTGAATTAAATTATTAGTGTGAACATTGTGATTGCTTGATGGTTAGGGTTAGTGACACGACTAAAAGATTGATGTTTTCTCCCAAGTGCAAGAGTGTCGAAGTAATAAATAACCCGGCAAGACCGAGGTCGAACCACAGGGAGGTTAATTATACAAATTATAAACAACAATTATAAACAATAACAATAGTAACAATAACAACAATAACAATAATAGTAGCAATAATAATAATAATACTACTAGTAGTAGTAATAATGATGATGATAATAATAATAATAACAATAATAAAGAAAAAGAAGAAGAAGAAGAAAAGTTGATGAGAACTTTGAGATGGAAAATTAACGTAAGGATTAAACAATGATAACAAACAATGTCAAGGTTAGAGGATCCACTAATGGTATGTCAAACAAGTATAGTATAAACTCTTATTATTCAATTGGAAACCACACACAAAGGAGGTTCCAATCAGATTATAGATTGTTAACATGATTACATTAGTCATCTTATTCAATTATATGTAGGCCAGCTGGAGTCTCACACACACTCTCTCTTTATTTATTTATTTATTTATTTACTTTTAAAAAAGCATGTGTATGTATAGGTAGTTGTGATTGTGGCTCACATCTTCCCTTGGTTTTACATCCAAGAACGGCTTAAACGCCCTCTATGGGTCGGAGATAGGCTTCCGATCCAGTTTTCTTAAAAACTGGCAAACAAGGTCTTTTTTAATCAGATTCCTAAGACTATATCAAGCATATTCTTTATGAAAATGAGTTCATAAGTCATGAATTGCACGATACCTATCTCGACTATGATGAGACTTAAGAATCAATAGAAGATTATCTAAAGACTCTTTGTGTTTTGAAATAAATCCCACCTTTTGACAATTTTCACAGGTTTTGCGGGATGCATGTGATTCCTTGAATATGGTAGGCCAGTAAAATTCACTTTGTAAGATTTCTATTGTCCTTTTTTTTGACGAGAAATGATCCCCACGTGTCCTATAGTGACAAAATTTAATGAAATTACTTACCTCATTGTCGGGAATGCATTTTTGAAATATTTCATCAGGACAATAATTGAATAAGTAAGGGTCATCCCAATAAAAAATTTGCACATTGCTAAAAAATTTTCTCTTATCTTCGGTACTGTAGTGAGCTGGCAAAAATCCTGAAGCAAGAAAACTGATATTTTTAGCAAACCAAGGCATTGAACTAAGAGAAAGTAGAGATTTATTAGGAAAGTAATCATCGATTGGTGTGATATCGGGTGTCGAATCTGTTGTCACTTTTGATAAAAGATCCGCATTAACATTTTTGGTGTCTTTTTCATCCTTGATTTCTTCCTGATTGGTCATGACATGACAAAATGGAAGTGCTGGAGGGGAATCAGTCTTTTCTTTGCAATGTTCAGATTCAACCCCTTCCTTACCCTTAGAGATTGACTCATCATCTTTCTCACAAGGTTCAAGAATTGGTTTTTGAATAACCTTACCACTACGAAGAGTAGTGACTGATTTGACTTGATCCATGTGTTGGCTTCCGAAATTACTTGCATTTGCATTGTATTGCCCCTTGGGATTTTGTTGTGGATGAGATGGAAACTTACCTTTCTCTTGGAAACTGAGAGCAGATGTTAATTTTGCAAGAGTATCTTTAAAATCTATCATGTTTTGAGCAAGTTGAGTATTGATTGTCTCTTGCTTTTCAATGAATGCATGCAATGTTTCCTCAAGATTTCTTTTAGGAGGTGGAGCATAAGAAGGTGCATATCCATGAGAACTTGGGAAATTATAGTGTACTTGAAACGGTGGTTGTGAAGTTTGTGCATTGTTGTTATCACTCTTCCAACTAAAATTTGGGTGATTTCTTCAACTAGGGTTGTATGTTTGGGAGTATAGGTTGTGATTGGCCTTTTGGAAACTGTTTAAAGCATGGGCTTGTTCATGGAAACATTCCTTTTGGATAGATTAATGGAAGTTGAATGATAATTACCTTGCTTTGTGGAATTTACAAATTGTTTTTCTATTTTAATGTTTTGATTACTAGGGACTAGTAATAAACTGGTTGGGGGGGTGTGATTAGTACTTAAAAGTGCATTTTTATCATGGTTTTATATCATCATTTTGCATTTGAAGTATCAATAACTCCTTAACTAAAGCATGTTTTATAATAATATATCTAATAATCTAAGATACCTTTAATTTGTGGTAAATGTTCATTTTAAATGCAGGCCTATCACATAAATGAAAGGATTGATTGATGATTTTAAGAACTTAAATTGCAAAGGCAAAGAGATGACCAAACTTAGAAAAGAGATGTCGGTGCAATCCAAACCGGAACACTGTTCGGTAATTGGGTCATATTTGGAGCTGTAGATCTCAGATTTAGGTCTACTTTAATGGATGGAAAGGTAAGACATAGGCCTACAACTTTCATATGGAGCCTAAGATCTAAAAAGGCCATTTTCAAGTCCAAATTGTAGCAACAACAAAAAAGCTTGAATTTGTCTTCCAACCCAAGCACTGTTTAATGTTTGGCCATATCTAGAGTTCTAGAAGTCCAAATTATCTAGATTTTTTACACAAGACAGCTGAGACAATTTACTACAACTTTTATTTTTTCAAGTGGTTCCAATTTTGACGTTATCAATGACGTTTTGGGCAGACAAGAGAAGATAAGGATTGTCACCAAATCAAAAGTTGGTCACCCACTCATCAATTAGTCATCAAATCAATAGTTTCCAATTTTGGCCTACAAAAGGAGGCATTTGTCATGCATTTAGGCATCTTGGTCTCTAGATCAAGATCATGCTTTTGCTTTCTCTCTTTGTATTTTTTTGTATTGCTTATGCTTTGCTTTCATTAATATCAAGTTTATGCCTTTCATTTCCTTTCCTTTACTTAGTTATTTTATAAATTATAGTAGTTATTTTATTTTCTCTTTTCACTTTTCTTGTATATAACTTTGTTTTTTTTCGCTTGTTTCTTCTTCTTTTGTTTTCTTCTTCCTTTTATTCTATTCCTACACGTGCATGAGAGTGTGGTTACGTACATCAAGTGGTAGACTTTGTAGGGTATCCTCATCATTTTTAGAAAATATGGTCGAAGAAGATAATCAATCACTTCATAATGAGAATAATGAGAATAACCATGCTAGAACACTTAGAGACCACATGAATCCCACAAGAACAAGTGCACCAGCATGCAAGATGCGTTTCAAGAGTCATAAAAAGTTCTCCTTACTCTGCCATCATAGTAACAACAATTTTGCACATGCTTTATGAAATAGAAAACATAGTTTTTTTTTAACTACTACCCTCTCCCCCTAATTAAAACGAGACATTGTCCTCAATGTTTAAAGGTAGAAAGATAGAGTATAGAAGATATTACCTGAATGAACGAACACTAACAAACCTGAAACACACTAAAACAAATATAAGAAACAACAAAACACAATAATAAAACCAAAAGACACAAAGATTCACAAATAAAGGCTCAAATCCAATCTAAGCTTTTTACGGCTTTCCTTAGTTGACCAATTTATACGACTCATGGAAGGATCAATTACAGGAATGAAAGATTATAGTTGGTCAATCAATTGTTCAGCAGTAGCAGCAGAGATTATGATTTGTGGTGCAGAAGATGTTAGAATTTCCTGTTCCACGGCATGATCAAGAAAAGAGAACAACTTATCATAATAACCATTAACATTTAACAAACCTATCGGTTTATGGTGAATGTGCAGTTGGGCCCAAGAGGAAATATGAAAGATTTCTTCCAATGTGCCTAGACCACCTGGTAAAGCAATGAAGGCATCAACATGGTTAAACATTGCATTCATTCGAGTAGACATTGTGGAGACCTGAAGTTCCTCTCCAATTGTTTTTCCAATGATGTCCCCTTGTGCTAAAGCTTCGGGGACGACCCCTAAAACTTGACTACCTCCTAAAAATACAACTATTGACACACCTCCCATTAACCCAAGACTGCCTCCTCCCCCATACACTAAATGAATCTTTCTCTCAGCTAGCATCTGACCAAGATGATTTGCTGATTCCAAAAACTCCTTTTCTTTCCCAGGACTAGATCCACCGAAAACACAAATATTTCGTATGTGATGACCTGAGAAACTTGCCATTTCTACACACTTTTATATTTGTTGAATGTATGAGTTGAGTAGAAATGAAAGGAAGAAAGAGAGGATTTTATAGATGAGAAATTGAAAAAGCAATCATATCACTTATGTGTAGGCTAGCTGGAGTCTCACACACACTCTCTCTCTCTTTTTATTTATTTATTTATTTTTGAAAACGCATATTTATGTACAGGTAGTTGTGATTGTGGCTCACATCTTCCCTTGGTTTTACGTCCAAGAATGACATAAACGCCCTCTATGGGTCGGGGATAGGCATCCGATCCAGTTTTCTTAAAAACTAGCAAACAAGGTCTGTTTTAGTTAGATTCCCAAGACTAAGTCGATCATGTTCTTTATGAAATAGTGTCTATAAATCATGAATTGCACGATGCTTATCTTGACTATGATAAGAATTAAGAGTCCATAGAAGATTATCTAAAGGCTCTCTATGTTTTCAAATAAATCCCACCTTTTGATAATTTTCACAGGTTTTGTGGGATGCATGTGATTCCTTGAATATGGTGGGCCAGTAAAATCTGTTTTGTAAGATTTCTACAGTCCTTTTTTTTAACGAGAAATGATCCCCACGTGCCTTAAAGTGATTAAATTTAATGAAATTACTTACCTCATTGTCAGGAATGCATTTATGAAATATTTGATCACGGCAATAATTGAATAAGTAAGGGTCATCCCAATAAAAATTTTGCACGTTGCTCAAAAATTTTCTTTAGTCTTCGGTACTCTAATGAGCTGGCAAAAATCCTGAAGCAAGAAAATTGTTATTTTTAGCAAACCAAAGCATTGAACTAAGAGAAAGTAGAGATTTATCAGGAAAGTAATCATCGATTGGTGTGATGTCAGATGTCGAATTTGTTGTCACTGTTGACAAAAGATTTGCATCAACATTTTCGGTGCTTTTTTCATCCATGATTTCTTCCTCAGAATAAATCATGTGCAAATCTTCATATTTATCCACCTCATTTTTACTTAAAGTAGATTCAAGTTGATCACAAACTAATTCATCAATATGATCTACTTCTTGTAAATCGTTATCATCTCCAGGTTGTTTGCAAATGTTGAAAATATTCGTCTCCAATGTCATGTTTCCAAATGATAGCTTCATTAGTCCATTCCTACAATTAATCAATGCGTTAGAAGTTGTAAGAAATGGACGTCCTAAAATAACAGGAAATGAATTACTTACTTCAATAGGTTGTGTGTCCAAGATAATAAAATCCACAGGATAAATGAATTTATCAACTTGTACTAACACATCTTCGACTATTCCTCTAGGCACTTTTACAGATCTATCGGCAAGTAAAAGAGTTATAGAAGTTGGTTTTAACTCACCTAGATTGAGACTTTGAAAAACTGAATATGGAAGTAAATTCACACTAGCTCCAAGATCAAGTAAGGCTCTTTCAATTTTTTGTTCTCCAATAAAGCAAGAAATTGTAGGACAACTAGGGTCTTTATATTTCAAAGCATTATTGTTCTGAAGAATGGCACTTACTTGTTCGGCTAGAAAGGCTTTCTTTTTCACATTCAGTTTCCTCTTCACAGTGCATAGATCTTTTAAAAATTTAGCATAGGAAGGAACCTGTTTAATAGCATCCAGCAAAGGTATATTGATCCTTACCTGTTTGAAAATTTTAAAAATTTCAGAGTTGTGATTGACTTTCCTTTGTTTGGTCATGGCTTGAGGAAATGGCAGTGTTGACCGACAATCAGTGTTCTAGCACGGTTATTCTCATTATTCTCATTATGAAGTGATTGATCATCTTCGGCCATATTTTTCTGAAAATGATGAGGATACCCTATAATTTATATAAGAACTTACTTCCCCAACAACGGTGCCAAAAACTTGACACGACTAAAAGATTGATGTCTTCTCCCAAGTACAAGAGTGTCGAAGTAATAAATAACCCGCCAAGACCGGGATCGAACCACAGGGAGGTTAATTGTACAAATTATAAACAACAACACAGTAATAACAATAACAACAATAATATTAGTAGTAGTAATAATAATAATACTAATAATAGTAGTAATACTAATACTAATAACAATAATAGTAGTAGAAGTAATACTAATAATAATAGTAATAATAATAATAATAATAATAATAATAATAATAATAATAATAATAATAAAGAAAAAGAAGGAGAAGGAGAAGAAGATGATAAGAACTTTGAGATGGAATATTAATGTAACGATTAAACAATGATAATAACAAATGTCAAGGTTAGAGGTTATAATAACAAATACAAACAATGTCAAGGTTAGAGGTTCCACTAATGGTATGTCAAACAAGTATAGTATAAACTCTTATTATTCATTTGAAAACCACACATAAAGGAGGTTCCAATCAGATTATAGATTGCTAACATGATTACATTAGTCATCTTATTCAATTAATGCTAATACTTGTAAATCTTGTCAAGCATTCATGATTATAACTTATGTTAACAACAAATCAAGTTCCTTTCATAGCTCAGGTGTCGGTTACACCATACAGTATGGGCTATGAAAGTGCCAAGCATTTGTTGTACCCAGTGTTATACAATATAAATCAAGATTAGTCATTTAACAAGCAAAGTATTAAAGAGTGAACAAGATAGCAAATACAAAACATGTTAGTATCAAACATTAAAGTCCATATTAAGTTTACACTATACTTATTCTTACACCATTAGTGTAACCTTTTCACCTTGACATAATAACCTTAACTAAACATAATAAAAGAAAGAAAAATAAATAAACAGAATAAGAACATAAATAAAATAAGAGTTAACTAAGTAACGGAAAGGAAATGAAAGGCATAAACTTGATATTAATGAAAGCAAAGCATAAGCAATACAAAAAATACAAAGAGAGAAAGCAAAAGCATGATCTTGATCTTGATCTGGAGACCAAGATGCCTAAATGCATGGCTGATTATGCATCAAAAGTGTCATTAAGTCTCTTATTTTACATATGTATTTATTGTTTTTATTTGGTTGTTTTTATAATAATTGATGTGTTTTTTAGTAATGAAGTTTGTTTTAATGTTTCGATAGGTTTTTGGAGCTTAAATGAATTAATTCACAAAATTCAACGTCGGAATTCAGAACAAAGAATTGAAGAGACATTTAGTTGAAGATTGAAGCAAATCTTGGTTCAAATAAGTGCTCCAAATTTGTCCCAAAAATCAATTCTATTCCAATTCTAGAAAAGAATATCATATGATTTATTTCAAGCCCAAACTTGCCTTATGTTGTGTGCAAACTTCAACCATTAAACACTCAAGGTTTCAATGTCAATCTTAGCCCAAATAATAAGTACATTTGTATACTTATTTGATGCTCAAATTTAGCCCAAAATCAGCCCCAAATCAGCCCTAAATCAACCCCAAATCAACCTTCAAATCAACCCAAACACAATCCATGATCTTACATGTCCACACAACAAATAACAATTGATTTATTTTGGGCAATCTATTGATCCAAGAAGGCAAGCACATGGATGGAAAGCTGGAGGGGATATTTTAACATTATTTTGGGTCAAAAAGAAGAAGGAGACACCTCATAAATGAGGAAGAAAAACGTGCACCAAAGTAGTTGTAAAGCTGTCTTGATTTGATTTTTCAGAACACCTTTCGGTGTTTTACCCATAACTTTTGACTCAGGTGTCCAAATGAGCTGTTCTTTAATGATCTAGAAAGGTGACAGAATTGCCTATAAATATGTCTCTAATAGACTTCTCCAAAAAAAGCTTCTAAGGGGGTCGAATTGCTGTCCAAAGTTAGAGTCAGATTTGTGTCCGAATTTTTTCTGAAATTGTATTGTGTTCTTCTTTATAGATTTCGGTTCTTTAGTTTGTAAAACTTATTTTTTCAGTTGGATTCAAGTTCTTTCATGTTTATTGAAGTGTTCTTATATATAATCATGGTTGGCTAAACTCTTTCTTGGATCCAAATCAAGGATAATGGTGATTGAGGTGACTTCTTTAGGATATGAATGAATCTTAATGTTTATCTTCTTATTTTCTTCATGAATGATTTATTATTGTAAAGAAATTTTAGAAATCATTTAGGTAATGTTATAATCTTGAATTTTTATGCACAAACTTTAGTTTTGGTATAAAGATTGCTTGATTCAATGTCTTACTTAATATGAAAGTACTTGTTCATTCTTAAGCAATAATCAATCTTCATCTTTCTAATCTTCATTGTAATATCACCATCGTTGAGATTAGGTTGAGTTATCTTATATATGTTGAAGAAATCACCAATACATCACCATTAAAATTGATTTGGACCAAGACTTACTTTTCTTGTCATTTAAAATCTATTTACATTTTTTTTATCTTTGAAAACAAATCCATCAATTATTTTCAACCAAGTTATTGTTAATTTAATTTCTCTTGAGTTTTTTTTTGTTACTTAGCTTAATTTCCAGATCTAGCTCTCTGTGGATATGACCTCGATCTTACCGAGTTAATTGCTACATCGCACACTCGTGCACTTGCGAGTTAAAACAAGCCGATCATAAAAAGCGGTCAAGCAATGGCAAATGCCTCTTTTTATAGGCCAAAATTGGGAACTATTGATTGGATGACTAATTGATGAGTGGGTGACCAACTCTTGACTTGGTGACAATCCTTATCTTCTCTTGTCTACCCAAAACGTCATTGATAACGTCAAAATTAGAGCCACTTGAATGAAAGTTGTAGGAAATTGTCTTAGCTTTCTTGTATAAAAAGTTTAGCTCATTTCGACTTTTAGAACTCCAGATATGGCCAAAATACTGAACAGTGCTCGGGTTGGAGGATAGATTCGGGCTTCTTTGTTGTTGCTACAATTTGGACTTGAAAATGACCTTTTTAGATCTTGAGCTCCATATGAAAGTTGTAGGCCTATGTCTTACCTTTCCATCCATATAAAGTAGACCTAAATCTGAGATCTATAGCTCTAGATATGACCTAATTACCGAACAGTGTTCCGATATGGACTGCACCGACATCTCTTTTCTAAGTTTGGTCATCTCTTTGCCCTTGCAATTTAAGTTCTTAAAGTCATCAATCAATCCTTTCATTTATGTGATAGGCCTGCATTTAAAATGAACATTTACCACAAATTAAAAGTATCTTAGATTATTAGATATATTATTATAAAACATGCTTTAGTTAAGGAGTTATTGATATTTTAATTGCAAAATGATGATATAAAACCATGATAAAAATGCACTTTTAAGTACTAATCATTA
>NW_011506878.1:0-1677 GCF_000495115.2 Populus euphratica
GTAACTGAAATTTTCTTTCAGTAACCATTTTTTGGTGGATGATCTTTTGGAAGCTCCTGAACCGGAACTCCGCATGTTGTAGAGACTTCTACCACAAGCCATTCCCTTGCAAAATAGCATATCACCCACTATTTCGGGACTGTCTCGGATGTTGGACTTGACTCGCTGTCCGATGGTGTGGATCACAACTGGACACCTGCTTCAGGAGGTCGGATGGGAATCCACACCATCGGTCATATTGTCAAGTCCAACCATCACTCATCCAAGCCAGTCATGAAACACATCCCAAATCTTAAAACATAATATATCATAGACCCTTCACGCTTTTGCAGCTAATTCATAATTGTTAGCAAGCAGGGAAGAAAATGCAAAATTGTTTATGAATCAGTAATATCCAAAATACATCACTTGCAAAGTTTCAACTTTTTAAAAAACAATGCCACTACAGATTTAGGATAAGGCTTCGTAGCAAGACAAGTAGGAATGTTTTCTGGCTGTTCAATCCAGAGTTTATGAGCAATACCTCCAGCTTTGAGCTTCTCTGACAAGTTCAAGATTTGAGGTTCTCCTTTCACCTCCAGAGTAACCTGGCATAAAAAAGGAGAGACAGATCCTAGGTCATAACTGATAATCCTCATAAACTTTCAAAGTTGAGAGTTCTATGTATCAAATATTGATGTCCCCAGTTCTCGTTGATACCCTTTAAGCATAAATCTCCATTTCTCAATGTGAACAAATCCAAGGCACAAGGCAAACTGGCATCATACAATCTCCAGCAATACAAATCAAGGCATACATATCCAGCTAAAACACGTCCTCAAAGGCAATGCAAGTTATTAGGAGGCAGCCAACCTGAGACATCATAGGCCTTGTTGATGCAAACCAGGACATGAGACAACAATAACAAATGCTAAATACAAGAATCAACATAAACAGTTCGAATGATGCTTCATAAATAAAACTTCGAATTTTACACGAACAGCCTCAAGGGCAAGAGTAGGAATTCGAAATCATTTATTTGATGTGTCTACTCATGTAAGATTCATTGACTTTTATACCTTATAATTATCTTAATCCGAACATTTTGACCACCTTCCTTGCTGGAAATTTCCACTACATAATCTCCTCTAACCTCTAATTTGAAAATGTTGTCACCAAAATATCCAATTTATCTACTAAGACTGAGTAATACACCAATAACCCATCATGGCATTCATCTTTTTCTACCATTTCCAAGTTGAGAAATTTATGAAAAATCAAAAAGGAAAAAAAAACCAAGAAGGAAAATTGAAAAAGAAATTACCTTATGCATAGAATCGATATTTTCAGGGCTACAATACTGAAGAGTATGAGGATCCTCCTTGTGTGACCAAATGACCGAAACAGAGGCATGGCATCCCTGTGTCACCACACTCCCCATCGGCCACGTGTCTATTAGGTCTCTCCTTAACACCACATACTGCACCAACACCTCATCTGAGTTCTCTGCTTTCTTTTCTTCGTTTTGTGGATTGGGTTCTGAATCTGTGGTGAACTGACTCATGGAGCTCGACGCGAGTTGGGTTAGTGACAGAGTTGTAACGCGGAAGGGGAAGGAGAGGTCACGAGCCCTAATTTTGGATCTTGAAGGTGTGAGGTGACGGAGGGAGGGGGTTAAACGACGTGGTGAAAGAAGAG
>NW_011506909.1:0-1652 GCF_000495115.2 Populus euphratica
AAACTTACCTCCCCGGCAACGGCGCCAAAAACTTGACATGACTAAAAGATTAATGTTTTCTCCCAAGTGCAGGAGTGTCAAAGTAATAAATAACTCGACAAGACCGAGGTCGATCCAGAGGGAGGTTAATTGTACAAATTATAAATAACAATAATACAACAACAATAACAATAACAACAACAACAATAATAATAACAATAACAATAATAACAATAGTAATAATAATAATAGTACTAATAGTAATAATAGTAATAATAATAATAATAAAGAAAAAGAAGGAGAAGAAGAAGAAGACGATGAGAACTCTGAGATGGAATATTCATGTAAGAATTCAACACTCATAACAAACACTGTCAAGGTTAGAGGATCCACTAATGGTATGTCCAACAAGTATAGTATAAACTTTTATTATTCAATTGGAAACCACACCCAAAGAATGTTTCAATCAGCTTATAGATTGTTAACATGATTACATTAGTCATCTTATTTGATTAATGCTAATACTTGTAAATCTCGTCAAGCATTCATGATTATACCTTATGTTAACAACAAATCAAGTTCCTTTCATAGCTCAGGTGTCGGTTATACCATACAATATGGGCTATGAAAGTGTCAAGCATTTGTTGTACCAATTGTTATATAACATAAATCAAGATTAGTCATTTAACAAGCAAAGTATTAAAGAGTGAACAAGATAACAAATATAAAACATGTTAGTATCAAACATTAAAGTTCATATTAAATTTACACTATACTTATTCTTACACCATTAGTGTAACCTTTTCACCTTGACATAATAACCTTAGCTAGACATAATGAAAGAAAGAAAACTAAATAAACAAAATAAGAACATAAATAAGATAATAGTTAGGTAAGTAAAGGAAGGAAATGAAAGGCATAAACTTGATATTAATGAAAGCAAGGCATAAACATTAGAAAAAATACAAAAAGAGAAAGCAAGAGCATGATCTTGATCTGGAAACCAAGATGTCTAAATGCATGGCAAATGCCTCCTTTTATAGGCCAAAATTGGGAACTATTGATTTGATGACTAATTGATGAGTGGGTGACCAACTCTTGACTTGGTGACAATCTTTATCTTCTCTTGGCTGCCCAAAACATCATTGATAACGTCAAAATTGGAGCTACTCAAAACATGAAAGTTGTAGGCAATTGTCTCATCTTTCTTGTGTAAAAAATTCAGCTCATTTTGACTTCTAGAACTCTAGATATTGCCAAACTACTGAACAATGCTCGGGCTGGAGGACAGATTCGGGCTTCTTTGTTGTTGCTACAATTTGGACTTGAAAATGGCCTTTTTAGATCTTGGGCTCGATATAAAAGTTGTATGCCTATGTCTTACCTTTCCATCCATATAAAGTAGACCTAAATCTGATATCTATAGCTCCAAATATGACCCAATTACCTAACAGTGTTCTGGTTTGGATTGCACCGATATCTCTTTTCTAAGTTTGACCATCTCTTTATCCTTTTAATTTCAGTTCTTAAATTCATCAATCAATCCTTTCATTTATGTGATAGGTCTGTATTTAAAATGAGCATTTACCATAAATTAAAGGTATCTTATATTATTAGATATATTATTATAAAACATGCTTTAGTTAAGGAGTTATTGATACTTCAAGTGCAAA
>NW_011506880.1:0-1674 GCF_000495115.2 Populus euphratica
ATATCTTTTTATAGATCTCATTTTTTAAAATTAAATTGATTGAAAATTAAATTTCTTAATTGATTATAAATCAAAGATTTTATAAGTTATGACTTTAGAGATTATACCATATGTTTAAGAGATTCATTGAGATTGCTTGATTTTTTTTTCTAAACTAATGTTTTTTTATTTTTTATACTCTTTTGTTTTTAGTTTTGTTTTGTTATTTTTTGTGTTTTGATTTTATTAGGTTAGCCCTCAATAATTTTTTAATAATCTGTCAAGATACAAATATTTTTTAATTTCATCTCTTATGATTTTTTAATATTTAAAATTTGATCATTATTTTTTCTAATTGCAATGTTTTTAATGTTGGATCATTTTTAATATGTTTACAAATTTCATCATCTTTGGATTTTTTTTTTCTATCAAATTTTATCCCCATTCTTTTTGTTGTTTTTTCCCCTTCTTTTGCAAGTTTTTTTTATTAATATGTTTTTAACGATTTCATCTTTTAAAATTAAATTTGTTAAAAGTTAAGTTTCTTGATTAAACTCAGGTCAATGATTCCACAAGTTATAAGTTTTAGAGATTAAAATAGTTTTCGGCAATTCACTCGAGGTTTCTTGGGTTTTTTCCTCTTTTTTTTTTAATTTTTTTCTTTTGTTTTCTTATCTTTTGGGTTTGATTCTATTGGGTTATCCCTCAATAATTATGTTTTTTTTAACTTCACCTCCTATCTTTTTTTCATCTATAAATAATCTATCAAATTACAAATATATTTTATTTATCCCTTATGATTTCTTAATATTTGAAATTTGATCATCATTTTTTAATTATAATTTATTTTATTTTGGATTATTTTTTAATTTCTATTTATTTTGTTTAGGATTATATTTAATTTTTATGGTTTTTCTTTTATTCATATATCTAATAGTGTCTTTAAGGGGCGTGGCATGGCGGCAAAGAGTTTCAGATCTACACAACAAGTCTTGAGTTCGAGTCAGGGTGTGTATATTTTGTAAGAGCTTGAAACAGTTAGGGTTTTACTCACTTACTTGGGCCTACAAAATGCGCTTTTTCGGGGGGTGGGGTTTCCTCGAATAAAAAAAATATATCAAATAGCTTAAGTTGTTAGGTGAAGTTTTAAGATATAATTTATATTATTCTCTAACATACCCTTTTAGTTGAAAGCCCTTTGGGCTAAAAATTTATGCAAATTCATATTACATTGTGCTTAATTTTTATTAAATAAATAAGAAAGGTGAAATTCAAACTTATGATCGCTTACTCATCAAGGTTCTAATACATGTCAAAGAACCAATTTAACCAAAAAGTTTAAGATGTTAGGTGAAGTTCATTTATATTATTCTCTAATATTCTTCATCAAGTGAAAGTTCTTTAAGTTTGAAATTTACACAAGCTCACATTACCTTGTGTTTAATTTTTATCAAATAAATAGAAAAAATAAGATTTGAAATCGTGACTATTTAGTTATCAAAGCTCTGATATCATAATAAAAATAATTTCTACTTAATAGTTTAAACTGTTAAATAAGTTCACATAATATATTTTATATTATTCTTTGACCATTAATATAGATAGACTCAAATATGATTTTTTTTTTAATTGTTGTTAGTTTATTTATTATTATTGTCTTTTCTTTTATATTATATAAATTACCTAAAACACTTC
>NW_011506881.1:0-1673 GCF_000495115.2 Populus euphratica
TATTTGTGATCCCGTCGATAAAATAATCATAGATGGACTACTGGTGTAAATATTAATAGAAAATTTTGTCACTAAAACTTTTAAATCTAGTAGTCTTTATCACAATCTAACTAATTAATTACACTTTTGTAATGATAATTATTTATTATCACACACACACACACACACACACATATATATATATATAGACACACACACATACATAATTGACCAATGAATACAAATTAATGTGATAACACTAAATCTGATCTTGTTTTTTTTTTTCTTGATTCCTTCGATTTCTATCTAACTTGCTTTTCTAATAGTATCCTCGTGGATCGGATCATTCAAAATGCTTTGGTAACACACTAAGATAGCAAAAATTAAATCTAAATTTCAAAAAATAGATGACAACCACAAGGTTGAATATTAATAATCTTTGGTCTCACGCAATATCAAATTAAGATCAAGGTTTATTTGTCCTTGTATGTCAACTTTCACACACATTATTATATAATCTCCTTATCCAATGACCATATGTTTTTATTATTAATAATACCATATAGATGACACTTCATAAAAACTCAATGTCTAACTTTGACTCACTAATCTCAGGCAAGGGCTTTTAGTGGGTTCCCTGTTTACGATGATGAATGTATATATTGCAGGTCTTTTACACACCATCAAATCCAAGTATGGAAGTGAATTTTAGAGAATTCCTGGAATTAGAAGGAATGCTTCGAAGAAGCTATTTGACATGGATATTATCCAGATTCTAATAAGAGAAGGAGTAAGCATAATGTTGTGTATGGTCCCACACCATGTGATGGTGGGACCATCACATTAAATGTCATGTGATGGCTGTCTCTTGGTGTTAATATTAGTGTGGTTCGGGTACTGTAGCAACAGATTTGAAAAGAGAAGAGAGGAGAAGAAAATCAAGAGAGAAAAAGAGAAGAAAAGGCAGCAGAGCAACCTTCATTCTTTCTTCGATTTCCAGCTCGTTCACCGTTGGATCGGGCTGAGATTTTGACAGCAGCTTCTAGACACGTTGATCTTCATTCTGAACGGTTGGATCGAAGATTGGTGGTGTGGAAGCTGGCCGTTTTGACAGAAAACGGGGCTGTCAGTTTTGTGAGTTTTTCTCAAATAATTCTCCTTTAATCTTGTTGTAATCCGAGAATAAGTTGTTCTTGATGATATATATGTTGTATCCCTTAGTTGAATCTGAGGAAGAATGATTGTGAACCCATTATTTGTTGATAGTGGAAGTTTTTAGGTGGACTACGGTCCCGTGGTTTTTCCCGCATCGGGTTTTCCACGTTAAAAATCTTGGTGTTGATTTTGTGATTATTTGCATTATTTTTCATCATTGTTTGATTCTGTTTTACTGCACAAAGAGGGAAAGAATTGGGACTTGTGAATTGTAATTGTATTCCGCTGAATTGATCCGGGTAAATTGGTGTCCGGTTGTTCCGAATTTTCCCAACACATAACAAATGATGTTAACAATGAGATAGCATAAATTCTCTTTTACTAATATAGGGATTCTTAAGAGCCTGCCTTACTCATGAATAACCGATGGATTTTCCTTATACATGATGCATAACAAAGGGTAGTACGAGGTGATTGAGAGCATTGCATTAGAAGAATAGAAAGAGATGCTAAAAAGAACAACCATGTTAAAAAGAACA
>NW_011506963.1:0-1609 GCF_000495115.2 Populus euphratica
ATCTTTTAGTCGTGTCAATTATAACTTATGTTAACAACAAATCAAGTTCCTTTCATAGCTCAGGTTTTGGTTATACCATATAGTATGAACTATGAACGTACCAAGCATTTGTTGTACCAAGTGTTATACAACATAAATCAAGATTAGTCATTTAACAAGCAAAGTATTAAAGAGTGAACAAGATAACAAATACAAAACATGTTAGTATCAAACATTAAAGTCCATATTAAGTTTACACTAATTCTTACACCATTAGTGTAACTTTTTCACCTTGACATAAATAACTTAGCTAGACATAATGAAAGAAAGAAAAATAGATAAACAAAATAACAACATAAAAGTTAACTAAGTAAAGGTACATAATAAACTTAGCTAAACATAATAAAAGAAAGAAAAATAAATAAACAAAATAAGAACATAAATAAGATAAGAGTTAACTAAGTAAAGGAAAGGCATACACTTGATATTAATGAAAGCAAAGCATAAGCAATACAAAAAATACAAAGAGAGAAAGCAAAAGCATGATCTTGATCTGGAGACCAAGATGCCTAAATGCATGGCAAATACCTTCTTTTATAGGCCAAAATTAGGAACTATTGATTTGATGACTAATTGATGAGTGGGTGACTAACTCTTGACTTGGTGATAATCCTTATCTTTTCTTGTCTGCCCAAAACATTATTGATAACGTCAAAATTGGAGTCACTTGAAACATGAAAGTTGTAGGAAATTGTCTCAACTTTTGTGTGTAAAAAATTCAGCTCATTTTGAATTCTAGAACTCCAAATATGGCCAAAATATTGAACAGTGCTCGGGCTGGAGGATAGATTCGGGCTTCTTTGTTGTTGCTACATTTTGGACTTGAAAATGGCCTTTTTAGATCTTGGGCTCCATATGAAAGTTGTAGGCATATGTCTTACCTTTCCATCCATATAAAGTAGACCTAAATCTGATATCTATAGCTCTAGATATGACCCAATTACCAAACAGTGTTCCGGTTTGGATTGCACCAACATCCCTTTTCTAAGTTTGGCCATCTCTTTATCCTTTCAATTTCAGTTCTTAAATTCATCAATCAATCTTTTTATTTATGTGATAGGCCTGCATTTAAAATGAACATTTACCACAAATTAAAGGTATCTTATATTATTAGATATATTATTATAAAACATGTTTTAGTTAAGGAGTTATTGATACTTCAAGTGCAAAATGATGATATAAAACCTTGATAAAAATACACTTTTAAGTATCAATCACACCCTCCAACTAGCTTATTACTAGTCCCTAGTAATCAAAGCGTTAAAATAGAAAAATACTTTGCAAATTCCACAAAGCAAGGTAGTCATCATTTAACTTCCATTAATCTATCCAGATAAACAAACTCTCGTTAAATTTATATACCTGTTCAATATCTCTTAACAAGATATTCATAAACCTTTCTTTTATGCTCAATGTATCAGCACATAATTATGGGGCTTTTCTTGGAAGAAAACAAAATTTTTGTTCTAATGTTTAAGGTTAACTTCCTTGGGTTGGGATTATTATTTTTGTCTTTTTCTTTTTTTTTAATATATATACATATAATTTAAAACACCATGCATCTTTAACC
>NW_011506885.1:0-1670 GCF_000495115.2 Populus euphratica
CCGAGCATTTTTGGTATTTTGGCCATAACTGGAGTTCTAGAAGTCCAAATGAGCTAAATGTTTTACACAAGAAAGCTGAGACAATTGTCTACAACTTTCATGTTTGCAACTCGCTCCAATTGTGACGTTATCAATGACGTTTTGGGCAGACAAGAGAAGATAAGGATTGTCACCAAGTCAAAAGTTGGCCACCCACTTATCAATTAGTCATCAAATCAATAGTTCCCAATGTTGGCCTATAAAAGGAGGCATTTGCCATGCATTTAGGCATCTTGTAATTTTGGCCTATAAAAGGAGGAATTTGCCATGCATTTAGGCATCTTAGTTTCCAGATCAAGATCATGCTCTTCCTTTCTCTCTTTGTATTTTTTGTAATGTTTATGCTTTGCTTTCATTAATATCAAGTTTATGCTTTTCATTTCCTTTCCTTTACTTAGTTAGCTTTTATGTTCTTATTTTGTTTATCTATTTTGCTTTCTTTCATTATGTCTAGCTAAGTTAGTTATGTCAAGGTGAAAAGGTTACACTAATGGTGTAAGAGTAAGTATTATGGGCCCACCATGTTCAAAGACACGCATGCATTCTGCAAAACTTATGAAAATTGTCAAAAAGTTGATACTGGTCAAAAAATTGACACTAGTCAAAAAGTTTTGTTTTATGATTCTCAACTCTATGCATTCCCTAAAGAGCTAAGATTAAGATGGACCAATCCTTATAGGACCTGTGATATTGAGAATTCAATGAATGACAATGATTTTAAGGAAAATGGACATCGTTTGAAAGCTTACTTTGATAATTTTCCTAGTGAAAATGAATTAACTGGTTGGAATGATCTTGTAGATAAAGGTTGATTTTTTTTTTCTCACATTGTTTTTGTGTTTCTTTTTTAGTGTTTTTTGCTAGTTTCTCTCATCCCGGTCAAATGGCGGATAACGGTACTCCGTGACTTAAGTCGGTTCTTTCAGTTTCCCACAATAACTGATATCTGTGTATATATTTGTGTAATTCTTTGAATCTCTCTTCCAATTCTCATTTGATAATCGACACTAATCTTGAAAAATTGAAAACGTATTTTCCCGCTCTGCCTCAGAATGCGATTACAAAAATTTACCGTGCTAGATGTGTAAGATTGAGATTGTTAATGAATCATGGAATTCCTGAAGATATTCACTGGTTGATTGAAGCAAAGGTCCGATTATCAGGTGAGTCCTCTAACTTCTTCATTTCACACATGCCTGGAACAGGTAAAAGCACTTTTACAAAGAAACGTCGTGCAAAATGACTAGAAGTCTGTCATCGATGTGCTAGATGGACTTGTAATACACAATGTCGTTCTTTAGGAATGGTATCTATAAACCGTGAAGATAAAATACAATTCATTAAGGATGGCTTGAGTAAGGAGTCTTTAGATAATCTTCTATTGACTCTTGAGACGCATCCTAGTGGAGATGTGCATCGTGTAATTCATGATTTATGGCCACTATTTCATAAAGAACATGATCGACTTAGTCTTGGGAATCTGACTAAAAAAGACCCTCTTTGCCAGTTTTTAAGAAAGCTGGATGGGAAGCCTATCCCCGACCCATAGAGGGCATTTAAGTCGTTCTTGAACGTAAAACCAAGGGAAGATGTGAGCCACAATCACAACTACCTGTACATACACATACTTT
>NW_011506929.1:0-1638 GCF_000495115.2 Populus euphratica
TATCTCAACCACAAAAAAATCCCAAGGGGCAATACAATGCAAATGCAAGTAGTTTCGGAAGCCAACACATGGATCAAGTCAAATCAGTCACTACTCTGTACAATGGTAAGGTTATTGAAAAACCCTCTCTTGAACCTAATGAGAAAGATGATGAGTCAATCTTTGAGGGTAAGGAAGGGGTTGAATCTGAAAATTGCAAAGAAAAAATTGATTCTCCGTCAGCAATTCCATTTCCTCAAGCCATGACCAAACAAAGGAAAGTTAATCATAACTCTGAAATTTTTAAAACTTTCAAACATGTAAGAATCAATATACCTTTGCTGGATGCTATTAAACAGATTCCTTCCTATGCTAAATTTTTGAAAGATCTATGCACTGTGAAGAGGAAACTGAATGTGAAAAAGAAAGCCTTTCTAGCCGAACAAGTAAGTGCTATTCTTCAGAACAATAATGCTTTGAAATATAAAGACCCTGGTTGTCCTCCAATTTCTTGCTTTATTGGAGAGCATAAAATTGAAAGAGCCTTACTTGATCTCGGTGCTAGTGTGAATTTACTTCCATATTCAGTTTTTTAGAGTCTTAATCTAGGTGAGTTAAAACCAACTTCTATAACTCTTTTACTTGCCGATAGATCTATAAAAGTGCCTAGAGGAATAATTGAAGATGTGTTAGTACAAGTCAATAAATTCATTTATCTTATGGACTTTATTGTCTTGGACACACAACCTGTTGAAGTATGTAATTCATTTCCTATTATTTTAAGACGTTCATTTCTTGCAACTTCTAATGCATTGATTAATTGTAGGAATGGACTGATGAAGCTATCATTTGGAAACATGACATTGGAGATGAATATTTTCAACATTTGCAAGCAACCTAGAGATGATAATGATTTACAGGAAGTGGACTTTACTGAAAAATTAATTCATGATCAATTTCCAACCACTTCCAGTGAAATTGAGATTGATGAATCTGATGATTTGGAAATGATTTATTTTCAGGAAGAATCAAAGATAAGTAATTGGAGGCCACAAATTGAGGAATTGCCACCACAATCAATTAAGTCCATACCTTCAAATGTTCAACCACCAAAATCTGATTTGAAGTCATTGCCATCTAATCTCAAATACTCATTTTTGGGAGAAAATGAAACTTTTCCGGTAATAATCTCTTCCAAACTTAATGCACATCAAGAAGGTAAGTTATTACAAACTCTGAAAATGCACAAAAATACATTAGGATGGACCATAGCTGATATAAAAGGAATTAGTCCTTTGATTTGTACACACAAAATTTATTTAGAGGAAAATGCTAAACCCTCTAGAGAAATGCAACGAAGGCTAAATCCTAATATGAAAGAAGTAGTGAAAAATGAAGTCATTAAGCTTCTAGATAATGAAATCATTTATCCTATTTCTGATAGCAAATGGGTAAGCCCTACCTAAGTTGTACCCAAGAAGTCTGGAGTCACTGTGATAACAAATGAGCACAATGAGTTAATTCCCACTAGAACTGTTACTGGTTGGCGCATGTGCATTAACTATAGGAAACTTAATTCAAAGACTAGAAAAGATCATTTTCCTTTACCTTTCATGGATCAAATCCTAGAAAGAGTTGCAGGTCATGAATTTTATTGTT
>NW_011506887.1:0-1665 GCF_000495115.2 Populus euphratica
CACATATAAAACAGAGTGAATAAAATAAAAAGAAAAAAGTATGCATGATCAAACATATAAGAAATATTATTTCAAAATAACTACTTTTTGTGTAGAACAAAACCTACTTGTATATAGCAAGATAAAAAATTAGTATAAATTAAACATAAAACAAAATGATTTTTTAAAAAACAAAGCATTTATCCAAAAACAGCTTGTAAAACTCATAATTTAAAAAATAAGATAGAGACAAGCTAATATAAAAGAATACGAGGGCAACCATAATTTTTTTTTTTTAAATGTTGAATGATAAAATTATAAAATAAAATGAGAAAAAAAATATCAACTATATTAATACTCAAAACTTGTGATCCTTCTCATTAAATTAAAAGCATAGCAAATAAAAAACTATGAAGTTTAATTTTAAATAAATCAAATACTAAATGATGCAACAGGGAAAAAAAATCAACCATATAAAAAAATTAGGGTGGAAATGGAAATAAAAACAAATAAATTTGAGGGCATTTAAAAAATAAATTGCAGGGTTAAATTGAAAAAAAAATCAACAAAAAAAATCAAAAGAATGAAAGCTAGATTGAAAAAACAACAATGTAAATTTTGATTAAATAATGAATTTGAATACTAATAAAACTCCAATAAAAGATCCAAGGGTAAAAATAACAAATAAAAAATAAGGACTGAATTAGAGAAAATAATACATGACAAATTACAATTTAAATATTGAATTGAAATCATAAAAAACTTCTTCAAAATGGTCAATAAAAAAAATAAGCAAAAAAAAACATAAAAAATAAAGTTGAGAAATAAAAAGAAAAAAGGATAAATATCTACTTTAATTTAAAAAGAGATAAAAGTATGAAAATAAATTAAAAAATGACCACCGATAATAAACTGTTGGTTCATCACTGGCACACTTCATACCAAGAGAAAGATCATACAACGATACTTTCAATGACATGATGAAAAGTTTTTTTTTGGATAAATAGTAGTGTTCCATAGCTGTCAAAATAGTGCGACATCACCAACACACTAGTGTGTGAAAAACATGTGCTAATATCTTTTTTGAATTTAATATTAAAAATAAATGTTAAATTACTAAAAAACCCTCCATAACCTATGAAATAAAAAATAAACTAATATGAAAGTAATAAAACACCCCTACTGTATAAAAGTTTTTTAGTCTTATTTATGAGTAAAATAATATTTTATTTATTTTAAAGTTTGTGCAAAGTAAAAAAAATTTCTTGATTAAGAAGTTTAAATTTTATTGATCTGGAAGTAGAAAAGTACTTTTACTATACAAAATAATCTAAAAAAATAACAATACAATATTCAATCTTTTAATGACAAATGGGTAAGCATACAATACTAAAATACCTCCATATCTTAGCATTTTAACTTTTCTATTAAGGGGCACAAAGTTAAATTCATTGTAGTAACTACAATTCACCGTGAATTATATCTATTGTTATAATAAATTCATCATGTGTTTTAGAGTTTTGTTAAATAAAAAGTCTACAATCAAGGAAAAAAAACATTAGCTAAATAGCTTTTTTTTATCATGCCTTGTATATTATTGTATTTCAAAATTTGATTTTGTATAAAATAAAATAACATGTTTTTTTTTTTATCTATAGAGCTTTTTATTTATTCTGAATGCAAAAA
>NW_011506890.1:0-1663 GCF_000495115.2 Populus euphratica
CAACCAAATCATGTAGGCCTTTAAGTCTAAGCCTGCATGTTTGATTTTTTTAAATTTAAAAGGGATTCATCTCTTTTTATTTTAAAAAAAATATGAAAACGACGCATCTTCTTTCAATTAGGATTTCAACTATAATAGTGGTAACTATGGAATCAAGGCTATAGATTTATAACCTTAAAAACCCATCTTTCATCTTATTTAAAGCCAAAAACACCCAAAAAAACAAACTTAGAACACATGGCATGTCGATTTAGACGCTGTTTAGTATTATGGCGATAGTTTATTTAGTATTTTTTATTTAAAAATATATTAAAATAATATTTTTTAAGATAAGCATGTCAAAAAATCAAAAAACATAATTTGAGGTAAGGAAAAAATAAAAAGAATTTTAAATTTTTTTTAATGCACTTTTAGCATGTCAAAAAATCAAAAAACATAATTTGAGGTAATGAAAAAATAAAAAGAATTTAATTTTTTTTTAATGCACTTTTGAAATACAAAAATAAATAGGTACTTAGCAACCCATAAAACAATTCAAATCATAAAATCAAACCAAATAAATTTTCTAATCCTCTATCTAGATTTGTTTTTTAGGTAATATTGAGAATCAAAACAACCACCATGAGATTTTTATCACAAAATAAAACTTATTAACACAATTTTCAATCATTTTGATTATCAGAATAGGCATAAATGATGGCTTTATCTCTCTAAGCTAAATTTCATAAATCTTCTTTCTCTCTCCTCTCACGAGAATTAACTGAAAATAAAGAAAATAAACTACAATACCAAAATTGAATTTATAAAAACCAAAGGGACCGATAACCCATAAACCAAAAAACATGTGGGGTTAAAATAAATTTTTTGTATAAAATTGAAAGTCGCTACTCATATTACTTACTAATTTTTACTTCGATCATTTTACTTTCAAACTAACCCTCTTTTCCAAAAGAAATGCAATTGGATGTAAATTTGAGTTCAATTGTGAAAAAACAATTTAAGCATAAGATGAAATTTTAAAAACAAAACTTATTATTTCAATCCATGATGATTTTGCTACAGTATTTGGCCATACAGCTTAATATTTGTTAATTAATCTTGATTTATTATATCTATGTGCTTAATTATGTAATTTTTAAAATTATAATATAATATATCATTATAACTATGATGATTTATTACATTAAAAACATTATATAAGAAAAACTAAATTTTTTCGAATGTGCTTTTAAAACACAAAAATAACACAAGTACTTAGCAACCCAAAAAAAACTCAAATCATAAAATCAAACCAAATAAATTTTCCAATCCTCGATCTAAATTTGTTTTTTAGGTAATATTGTGAATCAAAACAACCACCATAAGATTTTCATCACCAATTAAAACCTATTAACATAATTTCCAACCATTTTGATTATCATAATAAGAGTGTACGATGGCTTTATCTCCTAAGCTAAATTCCATAAATTCTTTCTCTCTCCCCTCTCACAAAAATTAACTGAAAAAAAAAACTATAGTACCAAAATTAAATTTATAAAAACCAAAGAGACCGATAACCCATAAACCAAAAAACATAAGGAACTAAAATAATTTTTTTGTATAAAATTCAAAGTCATTACTTATATTATTTACTATTTTTCACTTCGATCATTTTACTTTTAAA
>NW_011507007.1:0-1568 GCF_000495115.2 Populus euphratica
CGGATGTCATTAACCAAGGCTAATGTCTCTTCATCTTGACCATCCACTCAGGATGCCATTAGCAGAAGCTAATCATTAATTACAACTCGACCATTCACTTAGGATGCCATTGGCAGAAGCTAATCATCTATTCATCTCGAACATCCATTTAATATGTCATTAGTCAAAACTAATAATCAATTATAACCCAACCATGTGCTTTAGATGCCACTAAGCTAATCATATATTCATCCTAACCATCCGTTTAGGATGCCATTGGTTGAAGCTAATCATCAATCTCAAAACAACAATTCCTAGAATGTTTGGTATTCATACTAATATGATATTATGTCATTCATAATGAAATATTACATAAATTAGCATTATGTAAGAGAAAGGTGGAAACCACCTGCCTATTCCTTTAGTTGGGTGTCGTTTTCCTGTTGAAGGTCTAATCTCAATCACATCACCCAACACATCATAGTTACAAATCACTACATTTAAATTCAGTAATCATACAACTTGTCATTATACATATTTCAGGAACACATATATTCATATTCAAGTGTTTCATAACTTACAATCACACAATGCAATCATTTTACTCATCAAACCAATTTTGACATGTAAATTTGTCGTAAGATATCATTACCGAAAACTGATTCACCAGTGAAGCATATTTATCAACAAAACTGATTCGCTAGAACACAAAATCATTAGCAAAACTGGTTCACTGTTGACATAAATTCATAAGCGAGCTGATTTGCTAGAATATAAAATCTTCAACAAAACTGGTTCACTGGTGATGCAAACTCGTTAGTGAAAAATGGTTGGTTGGAACTTAGAATCATCAGCGAAACTCGTTTGCGAGAACACAAAATCATTAGCGAAACTAGTTCACTGGTGACACAAATTCATAAGCGAGCTGATTTGCTACAATATAAAATCTTTAGCAAAACTGGTTCACTAGTGATGCAAACTCGTTAGTGAAAAATGGTTTGTTGGAACTTAGAATGATTAGTGAAACTAGTTTGTTGGTGATGTAAATTCTTCAATGAAACTGGTTCGCTGAAACATGAAATCATTAGCAAAAATGGTTCACTAGTGATGTAGATTCATCAGCAAACTACTTCGCTAGAACACAGAATCATCAGCAAACTACTTTGCTAGAACACAGTTTGCTAATGATGCAAACTTGTCAGCAATAACTAGTTCGCTAGAACATAAAATTGTTAGTGAAATTGATTTGCTAGTGATGTAGATTGGTTAACGAAACTTATTCCCTGGAACACAAAATTATCAACAAAATTGGTTCATTGGTGATGCAAACTCGTCAGTCAAAATTGGTTTATTGATGATGCAGATTCATTAGCGAAACTAATTTATTGGTGATGCAATCTTGTCAATGAAAACTAGTTAGCTGATAATGCAAATTCGTCAGCGAACTAACGCATTAGAACATATAATCATCAGCAAAAGTAGTTTGCCAATGATGTAAACTCATTAGCAAAAATTGTTTCGCACAGAATCATTAGTGCACCTAGGCTACTATTGACTTAAAAAATCATTGACAAAAACTAAGTCATTAT